>NC_091166.1:45461197-45508697 GCF_040958095.1 Procambarus clarkii | reverse complement strand
TGAGGGGAGAAGACGGAGGGGAAAGATGACGGTGGGTGTATACAGCATGTGACGGGTGCTGGCGGGACGGAAGTGCGTCGCATCCCCTCGGGGGCGGCAGATACCAGGAAGTGCCGTGTACCGGTTTCCTGTTTGCTGGTCGATGCGTTGTTGGGGGGCCTGGCGGGGCGGCGGCTAACGAGAGCATGTTGGCCGCCCCCCACCACACAGCCCACAGGCCTGGGAAGTGGGTGAAGGTGAAGGGGGAAGTGGGTGAAGGTGAAGGGGGAAGGTGACGCACGCTGGCAAGGACGCCCTTGCAGGGATATCCTAGAATGTGTTCCTCTTCACGAGTTAAGTGTAGCGGCCATGTACAATTATGAACATTTTTTTCCCCCTTAAAGACTAATCAAACTGTGGTAATTAATGGAGAATTTCCGGTTATGCTGGAGCCATCATCATTCGACTGAGGAGAAAGGCTTAGGTATAGATGCCACTAGGAACATGTCCACTGGGGCGTGTAGGGTTCGAGCCTCTCCAGAGGCTGAGGGTGTCGCTATACAGTAATCTTTGGTTGTAAACACAATGCTGAGACGTCACCCAAAACACTCACTAGAAACATTCCATCTCTCATATTATGGGTTACATCAGAGACTCTGGCTGATACAGCATCCAGAAGACTATGGGTTACCCTAAGGCTGTGGTAGCCTCCACACCTGCCTATATGGCTGTGGTAGTCTCCACACCTGCCTATAAGGCTGTGGTAGCCGCCACACCTGCCTATAAGGCTGTGGTAGCCGCCACACCTGCCTATAGGCCTGTGGTAGTCTCCACACCTGCCTATAAGGCTGTGGTAGCCTCCACACCTGCCTATAAGGCTGTGGTAGCCGCCACACCTGCCTATAAGGCTGTGGTAGTCTCCACACCTGCCTATAAGGCTGTGGTAATCTCCACACCTGCCTATAAGGCTGTGGTAGTCTCCACACCTGCCTATAAGGCTGTGGTAGCCTCCACACCTGCCTATAAGGCTGTGGTAGCCTCCACACCTGCCTATAAAGCTGTGGTAGCCTCCACACCTAACTATATATACCCATATTTAGCATACTGGACACGAGGTCAGAGTTCCTCAACACTTGTAGCTTCGGTCTCATTATTTTCCAACAGGAGTGAACACACCTACACACACACCCTCAATTTCCTTATATCAACACATCACATAGTCCAGGTATATACACCTGGGTCTGGAGAAACACACTTGGTCCACCACATCCACGCTATCAGGCATACATGGCGTTACATAGACGTAACTGGAAGTCCTTGTAGAGCAGTTTCCCGCCCAAGGGGACCCTCTGGACGAACATATCGAGCGTCATGAGGCAGAGAGCCTTGCCGTTCATCAGGAACCTCTCCGGGAAGACCCGAGGCAGCTGGTGGGCCTCAGACACGTGGTGGAGCCACCGATGAACGTCCTCGCGACTCCACGTTCGCGGATCTGCAAAAGGTAAAGCAGTGTTGATGAATGGAAATACACAAATCCGGATTTATCGCTAAATCGAGCGTGAACGGATGTGTTGATGGTACCTGAAAACGCACTCGAAAGAGAAAGTGGTTTATGGACAACCTGTAGTACCCACGTGTGGGGTTTGCCAGCTGTGGGAAATGCATAATCAATGGAATTTATTCACACACGCACAGGTTAACACTCAAATGAATTAGTGTATTGAGAAGACAGTTTACAGGATTGGAACGAATGGTAGTAGGCTGTCATTACCAGTTTGTGGTTACTGTGCAAGACTTGTACTCAAGTGTGTGTATACTATGCACTATACATATACAATGCATGTGTATATGCTAGTGTATATATACACTGTACATACACTAGTGTATTTACAGTGTATATGCTATGTATATACTAGTATATACTAGTATATACAGAGTGTATATACTATCCTTAGGTGTATACTCTAGTTATTCTCACCAAATTGTACCTGCGGGAAAATGGAATGGTGCCCAACCGCTTGGATGGTCGGGGGGGATTGAACGCCGACCTGCATGAAGCGAGACCGTCGCTCTACCGTCCACAGTTCGTCCTCCAAGCAAAGACACAAAGTCCATTCCATCCACCCTCCCGTTCATGAATGAAAAACGGTTTACACACGACTCACAACTGATGACGTTCGAACACTTCCGGAACAAGTGCTTCACTGACGACTTTTGTTCGAACCACAACGCTGTAAATGGCCCAAAGTATGCTACATACCCATACAAGAGTATGGACCCACGTATTACAAATAATCGCCAACAGAACCTAAACACCTAACCTGTGCCTATATATGCACAATATGCTAATATAATAATTTTTATTTGAGAAAATTCCTGTTTTGAATGAACAGCATGTTAAAATTTATGAATGCGTCTGTAGGGTCGACCGCTGGATGTAATGGACTTGAGTCGAGGACGGGTTGACCGTGCAAGTGATTGGAGGTGGGGGGGGGGGAACTCGATAAAAGCCTAACGTGTATAAATACACTCTGGCTTCCTGTCCCCCGACACAGTGAATTATTACAAAAGTATTCAATAATTTTCATCTTCTCATAAGTGTGTTATTTTATTATTCTGGTTTTGTGTATATCAATTTGTATTTTACTTGTATATTGTGTTTTTAATTTTGTGAATATTAATCTTAGTGAATATATATATTGATGTATTTGATATCTTTTTTTGTTAAACTAGCAATTATTCTCTTTTTAGAATAATATTTTAGAATATTCTCTTTTAAAACTACAGATGTAGTTTTTTTCCCTCTTTTTAAAGAAAAAAGTTTGTGGGGACCCTGCTGGTGAGGACTCTTTTTTTTCTTTTTTAAAAGTATTCTCTTTTTGGCTCTGATGACGTGGCTTGGTACTTCGAAACGTCTGCTTTTAATAAATTGAAGGTGTGTATATATATATATATATATATATATATATATATATATATATATATATATATATAAATATTATATATATATATTATATATATTATATATATATATATATATATATATATATATATATATATATATATAATTAGTATATTTTGGTAGCAGTCTTTCCTGTAGACATAGCAGGCGGCTTGACATCTGCGAGGCACTACACATCAAGAAGTCAACACCAGCAATCAACAGCCAATTAATGCACAACTATATTCTACCCACTTCAAGACTCCGCTCCAATATAGAAGCATCAAGAAATATGGGCCAATAGACCCTCTGCAATTACTTCCATTCTTACCTTCAATACCCATTATTTCGTGTTCTGTCTTGTGTTGAAAGTTTTGTTCACCTCATCCAAAACTGTTGTAACATATCACCTCACCCAAATGCGGGTATAAAATGAAAAATGAAAGCTGTTTAAATCATAGCATAAGTAAGAACTCTGTTTAGTGTTTGCAGGTTATAGTTGTGTGTGTGTAAACTAAAAGTCTTTGAAAATGTAATAAGTTATTACGAAACGCGTTCAAGTGTCGCGTCAGACTAGAAATAAAAATGAATTTTGGAGAATTGATTTTTCAATTACCATTAACAGTGAAAAGAAACATAAGAAAGATTGAGAAAATTCGTGTTAGAATTATTAATCTTACTTCTTCGGTCATATTTAATAAATATATATATATATATGCGAACAAGCCAGAATGGTCCCCTGGACAATATGCAACTGAAAACTCACACCCCAGAAGTGACTCGAACCCATACTCCCAGAAGCAACGCAACTGGTATGTACAAGACGCCTTAATCCACTTGACCATCACGACCGGACATAATGAGGTGATAGCCGAGGCTATTTGAACCACCCCACCGCCGGCACTCGGATAATAATCTTGGGCATAGCATTTTACCAAATCACCTCATTCTTAGGGGCACACGTGAGGAACACAAATGCGAACAAGCCAGAATGGTCCCCTGGACAATATGCAACTGAAAACTCACACCCCAGAAGTGACTCGAACCCATACTCCCAGAAGCAACGCAACTGGTATGTACAAGACGCCTTAATCCACTTGACCATCCAGGGGACCATTCTGGCTTGTTCGCATTTGTGTTCCTCACGTGTGCCCCTAAGAATGAGGTGATTTGGTAAAATGCTATGCCCAAGATTACTATCCGAGTGCCGGCGGTGGGGTGGTTCAAATAGCCTCGGCTATCACCTCATTATGTCCGGTCGTGATGGTCAAGTGGATTAAGGCGTCTTGTACATACCAGTTGCGTTGCTTCTGGGAGTATGGGTTCGAGTCACTTCTGGGGTGTGAGTTATATATATATATATATATATATATATATATATATATATATATATATATATATATATATATATATATATATATATATATATATATATTAAATATGACCGAAAAAGTAAGATTAATAATTCTAACACGAATTTTCTCAATCTTTCGTACATTACGCTTCACTGTTGGAGGTAAATCAAAAATCACTTCTCCAAAATTCATTTTTATTTCTAGTCTGACGCGACACGGGCGCGTTTCGTAAAACTTATTACATTTTCAAAGACTTCACAAATACACAACTGATTAGAACTTGCGTTTCCCTGATTTTATATCTACATTTGAGTGAGGTGGGAAGGGTGATGTGGCATTACATTTGAGTGAGGTGGGAAGGGTGATGTGGCATTAACACAAGACAGAACACTAGGGGATATTAATAGGGTATTAAAAGTATCAACACAAGACAGAACAGAAACAATGGGTATTGAATAGAAGTGTTTGTAGAAAGCCTATTGGTCCATATTTCTTGATGCTTCTATATTGGAGCGGAGTCTTGAGGTGGGTAGAATATAGTTGTGCAATAATTGGCTGTTGATTGCTGGTGTTGACTTCTTGATGTGTAGTGCCTCGCAAACGTCAAGCCGCCTGCTATCGCTGTATCTATCGATGATTTCTGTGTTGTTTACTAGGATTTCTCTGGCGATGGTTTGGTTATGGGAAGAGATTATATGTTCCTTAATGGAGCCCTGTTGTTTATGCATCGTTAAACGCCTAGAAAGAGATGTTGTTGTCTTGCCTATATACTGGGTTTTTTGGAGCTTACAGTCCCCAAGTGGGCATTTGAAGGCATAGACGACGTTAGTCTCTTTTAAAGCGTTCTGTTTTGTGTCTGGAGAGTTTCTCATGAGTAGGCTGGCCGTTTTTCTAGTTTTATAGTAAATCGTCAGTTGTATCCTCTGATTTTTGTCTGTAGGGATAACGTTTCTATTAACAATATCTTTCAGGACCCTTTCCTCTGTTTTATGAGCTGTGGAAAAGAAGTTCCTGTAAAATAGTCTAATAGGGGGTATAGGTGTTGTGTTAGTTGTCTCTTCGGAGGTTGCATGGCTTTTCACTTTCCTTCTTATGATGTCTTCGATGAAACCATTGGAGAAGCCGTTATTGACTAGGACCTGCCTTACCCTACAGAGTTCTTCGTCGACTTGCTTCCATTCTGAGCTGTGGCTGAGAGCACGGTCGACGTATGCGTTAACAACACTCCTCTTGTACCTGTCAGGGCAGTCGCTGTTGGCATTTAGGCACATTCCTATGTTTGTTTCCTTTGTGTAGACTGCAGTGTGGAAACCTCCGCCCTTTTCCATGACTGTTACATCTAGAAAAGGCAGCTTCCCATCCTTTTCCGTCTCGTAAGTGAAACGCAGCACGGAACTCTGCTCAAATGCCTCCTTCAGCTCCTGCAGATGTCTGACATCAGGTACCTGTGTAAAAATGTCGTCAACATACCTGCAGTATATGGCCGGTTTCAAGTTCATGTCGACTAAGACTTTTTGCTCGATGGTACCCATGTAGAAGTTTGCAAACAGGACACCTAGGGGAGAACCCATGGCGACCCCATCTACTTGCTTATACATGTGCCCATCCGGGCTCAAGAAGGGTGCCTCTTTAGTACAAGCTTGGAGTAGTTTCCTCAGAATACTTTCTGGCATGTCAAGAGGAGTACAGGCTGGATCACGATACACTCTGTCGGCTATCATTCCGATTGTCTCGTCCACAGGTACGTTGGTAAACAGCGATTCTACGTCCAACGAGGCTCTTATCCCTGTGGCCCGTGCGCCCCGCAGTAAGTCCACAAATTCCTTTGGAGACTTCAGGCTGAAGGCGCAAGGAACATAAGGAGTCAGCAGGCCGTTGAGTCGCTTCGCCAGTCTGTACGTGGGTGTGGGTATCTGGCTAATGATTGGCCGAAGTGGGTTTCCAGGCTTGTGCGTCTTGACATTTCCATACGCATATCCAGGTTTATATTCCCCAATGATCTTTGGCAGGTGGAGTCCGGATTTCTTGGCGTTCACAGTTTCGATCAGTTTGTTGACCTTTGCTTTTAATTCGGCTGTAGTGTCCTTCGTTACCCTTTGGAACTTAGTTTGGTCAGAGAGTATGATGTTCATTTTCGCCAGATATTCGTCTTTTTTAAGAATGACATATATTGGCGACTTGTCACCTCTCCTGACAACTATCTCCTTGTTCTCACGAAGGCTTTTAGCTGCCGCTTTAAGCTCGGGGGACAGTATGGTGCTTCTGTAGTTGCCTCGATTCTTTCCTCCTTCTGCAATAAGTTCTGCTTGTAAGGTATCTTTGGTAGTGACCTTCTTTTGTGTCTCGAGGTCGAATATGTCGTCCAACAGAATTTCCAACTCTACTTTCCGGGCCACAGACAAAAAATAGAGGATACAACTGACGATTTACTATAAAACCAGAAAAACGGCCAGCCTACTCATGAGAAACTCTCCAGACACAAAACAGAACGCTTTAAAAGAGACTAACGTCGTCTATGCCTTCAAATGCCCTCTTGGGGACTGTAAGCTCCAAAAAACCCAGTATATAGGCAAGACAACAACATCTCTTTCTAGGCGTTTAACGATGCATAAACAACAGGGCTCCATTAAGGAACATATAATCTCTTCCCATAACCAAACCATCGCCAGAGAAATCCTAGTAAACAACACAGAAATCATCGATAGATACAGCGATAGCAGGCGGCTTGACGTTTGCGAGGCACTACACATCAAGAAGTCAACACCAGCAATCAACAGCCAATTATTGCACAACTATATTCTACCCACCTCAAGACTCCGCTCCAATATAGAAGCATCAAGAAATATGGACCAATAGGCTTTCTACAAACACTTCTATTCAATACCCATTGTTTCTGTTCTGTCTTGTGTTGATACTTTTAATACCCTATTAATATCCCCTAGTGTTCTGTCTTGTGTTAATGCCACATCACCCTTCCCACCTCACTCAAATGTAATGCCACATCACCCTTCCCACCTCACTCAAATGTAGATATAAAATCAGGGAAACGCAAGTTCTAATCAGTTGTGTATTTGTGAAGTCTTTGAAAATGTAATAAGTTTTACGAAACGCGCCCGTGTCGCGTCAGACTAGAAATAAAAATGAATTTTGGAGAAGTGATTTTTGATTTACCTCCAACAGTGAAGCGTAATGTACGAAAGATTGAGAAAATTCGTGTTAGAATTATTAATCTTACTTTTTCGGTCATATTTAATAATATATGTCTACAGGAAAGACTGCTACCAAAATATACTAATATATATATATATATATATATATATATATATATATATATATATATATATATATATATATATATATATATATATATATATATAAAGTTGCACCTAGTAGCCAGAATGCACTATTTGGCCTACTATGCAAGGCTCGATTTGCCTAATAAGCCAGGTTTTCATGAATTTATATATTTTTTCTTATGAAATGATAAATCTATCCATTTCATTATGTATGAGGTCATTTGTTGTTAATTTGAGTTAAAACTAACATACATATATGAACGAACCTAACCAACCCTACCTAACCTAACCTACCCTATCTTAACCTAACCTGAACTAGCATAACTAAGTCAACAATTTATGTTCTTAATATAATATAAGAATTCAAAAAAAGCAATTAGAAATTTTTGTTTGAAAATAATGAAAAATCACTTGGCCTATTAGGCAAATCGGGCCTTGCATAGTAGACCGATAAGTGCATTCTGGCTACTAGGTACGACATTATATATATATATATATATATATATATATATATATATATATATATATATATATATATATATACACACATATATACATACACTGAGGGAACTTCAGTTGTGCAGACCTGAAAACAGCCAAAAACGACCAGATGGGGTGACCCTGCAGCCATGGAGGGTGACCCTCTGCCATCGAGCAGAGGGTCTTAGTTGACATGGACATGAAACCCGCCATATACTGCAGGTATGTTGAGATTTTTATGCAGGTACCTGATGTCAGACGTCTGCAGCAGCTGAAGGAGGCATTCAAGCAGAATTCTGGGTTGAGTTTCACGTACGAGATGGAGAATGATGGGAAGCTGCTTTTTCTAGATGTAACAGTCATGGAAAGGAACGAAGGCCTTCACATTGCAGTCTACACTAAGGAAAAACCTAGGAATGTGCCTCAAGCCAATAGTGACTGCCTAGAAAGGTACAAGAGGAGTGTTGTCAATGCTTACGTCGACCGGGCTCTCAGCCACTGCTCAGGATGGATTCAAGTCGATGAAGAACTCTGTAGGGCAAGGCAGGCCCTAGTCAACAATGGCTTCTCTAACGGTTTTGTTGAACACGTCATAAAAAGTAAGGTGAAATGTCATGCAACTTCCGAAGAGTCCACTAACACAACACTTATACCCCCTATTAGACTCTTTTTACAGGAACTTCTTTTCGACGGCTCATAAAACGGAGGAAAGAGTCCTGAAAGACATTTTTGATATAAACGTTATCCCTACAGACAAAAATCAGAGAATACAATTGACAATCTACTACAAAAACAAAAAACGGCCAATCTACTCATGAAATACTCCCCAGACACCAAACAGAACGCCTTGAAGAAAACCAACGTCGTCTATGCCTTCGCATGCCCGCTTGGGGACTGTAAGCCCCAAAGAACTCAGTATATAGGCAAGACAACAACGTCTCTTTCTAGGCGATTAACAATGCACAAACAACAGGGCGCCATCAAGGAACATATAATCTCTTCTCACAACCAGACCATCACCAGAGAAATCTTAACAAGCAACACAGAAATCATCGATAAATACAGCGATAGCAGGAGACTCGACATCAGCGAGGCACTACACATCAAAAGTCAACACCAGTAATCAACAGCCAACTAATGCACAACTATATTCTACCTACTTCAAGACCCCGAACCAATATGGAAGCAGCAAGAGGAAGTATGGGCCAATAGGCCCTCTGCAGTTACTTCCATTCACATGTTCTCATCCCATTGATTGATTGATTGATAAAGATAAAGCCACCCAAGAGATGACACGGGCATGAATAGCCCGTAAGTGGTACAATTTTTTGTTCAGTAAATCTTTTCAGTATTCTGCATTTAATCGTCAAGCTGTTATCGCGGGGGAGGATACTGCTTGACAGTCTTTATGAGGGTGTCCAGCTGCTGGACACCTTTTTTGACCAGAAGAGTGGCTGTGTTGATGGCTTCAGGGTGGTTACTTCAAGATTCGGGGGCTCTTCTAAGGTCATTGGTTGCTTCACATTCCAGAAGATAGTGAAGTAATGGCTTTTCTGTGTGAGTTTGGCAGAAGATGCACTCTCTCTGTCGGGATTCACCAATCTCCCAGTTGCATCTGTAACCTAGACGTAGTCTATATAACCTAACTGCTATTTCCCTATGGATTCCTTTTGGGATATTTAACCTTTCTAATTTGGTTGCCTGAAGATACCATGTTGCAGATGGCGAACCTTCAGCTATTCTCTGGTGCAGGTCGGCTTTGTTGAGATGTGAGAGTTTTTTGGTGATGATGTTTTTTATGTTCTCTAGGCTGGGTTGAATTGTTTTATGTATCACTGGATGACGAGTTGCCAATTTAGCAATTTCATCAGCTTTTTCATTTAATGAGATTCCAACATGGGATGGGATCCAGTTTAGGGTTATGTTGAGTCCTTTGCCTTTAGCGACTGCTCCAAGACACAAAATGGTGGTAATTATTTCCACGTTATTTTTCCACTGTTTTTGTTCTAGTATTTGTAGTGCAGCTTTTGAGTGTGTGTATGATTGCATTTTGAGTGTTTTGTGCAATCACATGTGCGAATGCCTGTTGTATGGCAAACAGCTCAGTTTGGGTTGATGATACTAGTCCTCCCAGTCTCCAATATGCCTGTACGCTGGCCCTGCAAAGAGCAGCGCCAGCACTCTCATATTCTGTGTCCACCGATCCGTCTGTGAAGATGTGGGTGGCTCCTGCTACTGCTATGCTATACATTTGCTCTTCTAATATGCGCCTTAGGATTGTTGAATCATAGGCAGCCTTTTTCATTGGAAGACTTTCTATTACTATTTTAAAAGTAGGCTCTTCCCACGGCGCGGAAGGAGTGTAATTTGGGTGTGGATGATCACCCTCTATATCAAGAAACATGCTTTGTAAATGTAGTCTGTTTAGGACTTTTCCTGCTCTTGCAGCCCAAGAGTTTCCATTGTTTTGGCCAAGTCCAACCACCAAGGTCTGCCGTACTGGGATTGGATCAGGAGAAATAATTATCTTACTGATAATTGTAGCTGTCCTTTGTGATATTCTTTCTTGAAGAGAGGGCAAACCCGTCTCCAGTCTTAGAGTTTCAAGCCTGGTCCACATCGGAGCTCCCAGGGGCAGGTCTCATAGCATTGTTTTGGGCACCTTCAAGCTTTTTCCACTGTTGGTGTGATAGACTTGTGAGTGCAGGTGCGGCATAGTCGATCACTGCTCTGACTGCCTGTACATAGTATGTGCGAAGGCTCATCCCATTATTTCGTGTTCTGTCTTATGTTTCACCTCACCCAAAACTTTTGTGCCATATCACCTCACCCAAAAACGAGTATAAGTATGAATGTATTTTTTTTTGTTCTTGATACTGGTGATGGCTCAAAAGGGCCATCACTTACGAGCTATTCATGCCCGTGCCACCTTTTGGGTGGATTCATCTTCATTTTAAACACATTCACACGGGAGACGTCTCCCGTCACGCAGGGTGCAGTCGCACCTCCACAGATCTGCAGTATCATCTATTGATACTGGTGATGGCTCAAAAGGGCCACCACTTACGGGCTATTCATGCCCGTGCCATCTTTTGGGTGGCTTAATCTTCATCAATCATCTGAATGTATTTTGTGTAAATTTAGTCTTTGAAAATGTAATAAGGAATTACGAAACATGTTTAGGCGTCAGAATAGGAATTAAAAGAATTAATTTTGGAGAGTTACTTTATCAATTACTCTTGACAGTGAAGATGAACGTAAGAAATATTGAGAAGATTCGTGTTAGAATTATTAATCTTACCCTTTCGGTCACATTCAACAACATATGTTTACAAGAAAGACTGCTACCAAAATATACTAATAATATATATATATATATATATATAAATATAATATATATATATATATATATATATATATATATATATATATATATATATATATATATATGCGAACAAGCCTGAATGGTCCCCAGGACAATATGCAACTGAGTTTTCAGTTGCATATTGTCCTGGGGACCATTCAGGCTTGTTCGCATTTGTGTTCCTCACGTGTGCCCCAAAGAATGAGGTGATTTGGTAAAATGCTATGCCCAAGATTACTATCCGAGTGCCGGCGGTGGGGTGGTTCAAATAGTCTCGGCTATCACCTCATTTTTGTCCGGTCGTGATGGTCAAGTGGATTAAGGCGTCTTGTACATACCAGTTGCGTTGCTCCTGGGAGTATGGGTTCGAGTCACTTCTGGGGTGTGAGTTTTCAGATAGATATATATATATATATATATATATATATATATATATATATATATATATATATGTATATGTATATGTATATATATATATATATATATATATATATATATATATATATATATATATATATATCACCAAGTCTTCCCCGCCCCTGTACACACACTTGTATTTAGGAGCCTTAACATGCCACTAAAACTCAGGCAGTGCCCTGTATACCAACAATGGACGCACCCATTTACATCGACACCATTCCACAGATTTCCTTCATGCGACGAAAGTCCTTCAGGACTCCGCTTATATAAAACTAACACGACTACAGCCTCCGCAACTTATACATACCTATTATTACCATTAGAGCCTTCTTCACGCACTCAAACAGACGACTTTTCTGCCTCCTCGCAAACTCTTCGCAACTTCAAGGTTACTGCATTCTCTTACGAACTATTTCTGAGCGTATCCTTCATACTCCCTCCCACTCTCTCAACACACTCGTTGTTCCTGTGTGGCCTGCAGGGCTTCCACACCCTCGTGGACCGAACCCTCATGGACTGAACACGACTCGTATAGGGCTTCACACCTTCATGGATCAAGCACAACCCCCAGGACTTCCACACCCTCATGGACCGAAGACAGCCCCTACACCCACACCCTCATGGACCGAAGACAGCCCCTACACCCACACCCTCATGGACCGAAGACAGCCCCTACACCCACACCCTCACGGACCGAAGACAGCCCCTACACCCACACCCTCACGGACCGAAGACAGCCCCTACACCCACACCCTCATGGACCGAAGACAGCCCCTACACCCACACCCTCACGGACCGAAGACAGCCCCTACACCCACACCCTCATGGACCGAAGACAGCCCCCACACCCTCACGGACCGAAGACAGCCCCTACACCCACACCCTCATGGACCGAAGACAGCCCCTACACCCACACCCTCACGGACCGAAGACAGCCCCTACACCCACACCCTCATGGACCGAAGACAGCCCCTACACCCACACCCTCATGGACCGAACACAGCTCCTACTGTAACAAACTAGGCTGTTGTAAGAATTGTCCAGAATGGTTTATCGACAAAAGAGAATGGGAAGCTGAGCCGCATGGTGACCTGACCCCAGGGGAATTCGCGGTGGAAATAACCGACGCTTTGTTCATAGCTGCGTATAATGAATCATCCTATAGTATTCAGTAATTTAGAGAAAATTAGCCTTTATTCATTTTGCATTAAAATTGTATTGTATAATAGTACTGGATACAATATCAAGAGTATTCTAATTATTGAGTTTAAGTCACCATCAGTGACGTCACGAATCAGATCTAACTTTTAAGGCGGAGTGACCGGCGGTCATAGGTCAGCAGGGTTGACATGTCTAGTATTTCTCAAAGTTCAATTAACCATTTTGGGGATCGGGAACAGCTCTGCCGTTAGATGTTTGTAATCTAATTAAAGTAAAATAATTCAACCAGTCTGGATCAATTCAGTACAAACAGAGGTTAATTGTTATAACTTAACCTTGCTAAAGTAACTGGGTAAGCGATGCGGAACAATACAATGTTCTAGTCTGGGGTAGACCAGACAAGAGAGAGATCAGTGTGGTCACGGAAGCAGCTGGGAGAGGTCAAACATCTTACCTCTCCCCGAGACCAGCCCAACATCTTAGCTGGAAAATATAGAGGTATAGTTGCTATGGTTATGTATAGAAATAGTCTCATTTGCCATTCAGGTTAAGTAGGGAGTGTTAAAGTGATAGGGAGTGAATATATTTAGATTTTTGTTTTAGTCTTCTTTTAATAAATTAAGTTAATGAATTGCATTTTTATTGTTTCCATTTGGTTATGTGTATACTTGTCCTGGTCACGTGGTCCACACGAGGCAGAGTTGTATTGGGCGCCGATTCTAACATCGAATCGGAATTATCATTACCGTGTAATTTATTTCACACTCAAGTTTCCGAGGTTATAAACTACTAGTGGGGATCAAGCCCCAAGGTTGATTAATTAGCGTGATCGATCCAGACCTCGATCATTGCCCTGTGTTACTGGTCTGGTGGTGGCAGCAGAGGTGACTAGGGTTTTGCTCAGAGCTAGGTCACGTCATACTGGGTGTAGAATCCTAAGTCGGTCAATCGTCTTAGGACCACGTGGCGTGGAGTTGGCTTTGGTAAAAGTTTTGGAGTCCCTTGGTAGAGAATAAAAAGTAAGAATACGGGTAGAGGGAGTAGAAGGTAGAGAAGTAGAGAGAGGAACCCTAACCAGTGTTACACTACACCCACACCCTCATGGACCGAACACAGCCCCTACACCCACACCCTCATGGACCGAAGACAGCCCCTACACCCACACCCTCATGGACCGAACACAGCCCCTACACGCACACCCTCATGGACCGAACACAGCCCCTACACCCACACCCTCACGGACCGAACACAGCCCCTACACCCACACCCTCATGGACCGAACACAGTTCCTACACCCACACCCTCATGGACCGAACACAGCCCCTACACCCACATGGAGTGAAAAAAACCTCCGGGCCTCCATCCTCATATACCACACATGACTACAGACTCTCCCAGATACTCTCATGATTCTCATAACACACTGGGACCTCTCACTCCCTCATGAACTCAAAATAACTCAAGAACCCCCCCCCCTGCATATACTTCTAGGATTACCGCAAAATTTATGAAACCTCAAACACTTCCAGGGTCCTCCAGCCTCCCTGCACGCTTACACAATCCCTATACATTTCAAGGATCTTCCAGGATCCCCATACGCCTTCCAGGATGCTCTAGCACCCTTTACTCCAATTAAAACTTAAGACCATGACTCCTTGAATCATGGGTAAGTTAATAGGTCTTGAGTAACCTATTTAAAACAGATTCTGGCGAACGCGCTCTTTATCTCAACTGTTGTGTGTATTTGCTATTGGTATTAATAGCAATTTGTCCCTGCACGATCAAGCTCTTAGCTCTTGAACTCTGGCTTTCTTGCCCTCGGCAAGAAAGCCTCCCACCTTGTAGGTAAACTGCTAAATGTAACGACCCCCAGGTGTTGGGTGGACTGGAGGTGTAGTGGGTGGTGGTGTTGGGTGGACTGGAGGTGTAGTGGGTGGTGGTCCTGGGTGTTAGGTGGACAGCAGGATGCTGTGTCGGGGGCGGCGCCACAGCAGAGTGCTGTGTAGGGGTGGTGTCGGTGGTAACCCCACAGCAGTTCTCCTCTGGCAAAGGAAAGCAAACAAAACAAGGGCCCGAAACCTGTTGTTATTATAAATGGGCTGCCTGTAAGCATGGGATATCGGGAAGAACAAATGGAATATTTAAGTACGATCACCCTAGAGAGTGCAGAATCCTCCTAAGTAAATGCACCGAAAGCTGTGATTTTTTTCACCCAGAACTTTGCAAGAACTCCTTAGATAGAAAAGAGTGCTTCAATATGGAATGTCCAGCTTTCCATACAAGGGGCACCTGGCGAATAAGACCGACAAACCGCTTCGAGGAAAGCAGCCACAACACTACTTACATGATTTTTTAGCAAGAGGAGGAGGAGAAGAATGGCTAAAAATGTCCAGACTCTACCACCAACTCGGTCAAATGCTAGAGAGGACGCAAACACATTGGCCTCCTTACCAGAGCCTCAGATATTAACACCAAGTAAAGCATCCACCACTTCCACTAACATAATTTTTATTTGCCAACATTCAGGGTATAAAAACACGCAAATGTAACAAAGTGAAATTCATAGATGGCCTCCTACATGAGGCAAATGCAGTGTTTGCAGCCCTAACGGAATCTCACACCAAGGACTACCATGATGGTGAAATATGGATCTCAGAGTACAATTTTTTCCGATGTGATAGGAAACACCGGCTTCAGGGTGGGGTCAGCCTCTACATCAAAGACACACTCATCTGTACTGAGCTGCTAAACGCCATAAATGATATGGTGGAAGTGCTGATGATCAAAACAGAGATCTTAAATGTAGTTATTGTCCTTGTATATAAGTCACCGGAGGCAAACCCTCAGCAGTTTAAAGACCAACTAATGAAAATAGAACACTGCTTGGAAAACCTCGCAAATCCAGCTCCGAATATCATTCTGCCCTGGGACATCAACCTACGGCACCTGAAATGGAAGCACCTGGCTAATACAGTAATATCAGAAAGAATACCAGGAAGTAGCCTAAATGAACTGCGACATGCAAATGACCTGCTACGGATGTGCGACAGGTTTGCCTTAAACCAGCAAATAGTAGAACCAACTAGGAAGGAGAACACGCTGGACCTCATTTTCACTAAAAATGATGAATTGATCAGGGGACAATAATTGCAAATACCTGTTACTAAGATCACAACTTAATTGAAGTGCTGACAAGCATAGGGAATGGACCTTCAAAACCAGTCCCGATGCCCGGTGGAGGAGATTTCAGCAAATTCAACTTCAATAATAAACAGATAAAACTGGGAACAAATAAACCAAGACTTCACAGAAATAAACTGGGAAGAACAGCTAGAAAATGCAAACCTGAACCAGTGCCTGGAAAAAATAAGCTCAGTAGCACTAGAAATATGTTCAAACTGCATATCCCTAAGAAAAAAAAGAGGAAGAGATGAAGATTGGAACGGGAACGTCGTTCCCGTTCCAATAAATAAACGGGAATAAAAATAAATTATTATTATTATTATTATTACGGGAATTAAAAATAAATAAACGAGAATTAAAAATAAATATTCGGCGATAAAACGAATCGCGGAACAACTTGAGAATCGCACCCTATCTCAAGAACGGCGAAGGTGGTTAGGTAGAGAAATATAAAGAATTGAACTAAAGCTACAAGAATCATACAAAACCCAGGAGAGGCAAAGAGAGCAAAAGGCCATCAGTGAAAGAGAAATCCGAAATATATTTTCTCCTATGCAAAATCAAGATCAAAAACCACATCTAGTATCGGGCCCCTGCGAAAGGGAGATGGAACTTTCACCGATGACAAAGAAATGAGCGAGCTACTGAGGAAGCAGTACGACTCTGTTTTCAGCGAGCCATTAAACTCACTAAAGATTGATAACCCAAATGAATTTTTCATGGATATGATACCAACAACAAATCATATATCAGACGTCACCCTATCCCCAACTGGATTTTGAGGAAGCCATAAACAGTATGCCTATGCACTCTGCACCAGGCCCGGATTCTTGGAACTCCATATTCATCAAGAACTGTAAAAAAAAAAAAAACTATAATAGGCCCTCCACATTCTGTGGAGACAAAGCCTAGATACTGGAGTTATCTCTGACATACTAAAAACAGCAGAGATAGCACCACTCCATAAAAGAGGAAATAAGGTAGACGCAAAAAATTACAGACCGATAGCACTAACATCGCACATCATAAAAAATTTTGAGTGTTAAGAAGATCATAAAATACATGGAATCACAGCATCTCCATAACCCCGGACAACATGGTTTCAGAACAGGGCGCTCTTGCCTGTCACAGTTGCTGGACCACTATGATATGGCATTAGATGCCATGGAAGACAAACAAAACGCTGATGTAATTTACACAGATTTCGCAAAAGCCTTCGACAAATGTGACCATGGTGTTATTGCACATAAAATGCGTTCAAAAGGAATTACCGGGGAAAATAGGCAGATGGATCTACAATTTCCTGACTACCAGAACCCAATGTGTAATAGTCAACAAAATAAAATCCCGTCCATCAACCGTGAAGAGCTCAGGCCCCCAGGGTACTGTGCTTGCTCCAGTACTTTTTCTCATCCTCATATCGGACATAGACAAGGACCTATAGTACTACTACAGTACCTATAGTACTGTATTATTCTTTGCCGATGACATTAGGATTTTTATAAGAGCGGACAACATAGAGGACACGGCAAACCTCCACTCAGATGTAAATCAAGACTTTCTATGGGTTACAGAAAATAATTATGTGTTTAACGAAGACAAGTTATGCTCATGCATTACGGAAAAAATGAAAATATAAAAACGGAAACCACGTACAAAACTCAGGCAAATCATAACATAGAACGAAAAGGCAATGTAAAGGATCTGGGTGTACTCATGTCGGAAGACCTTACCTTTAAAGAACACAATAAAGTAGCCGTCACAACTGCAAGAAAAATGACAGGTTGGATAACAAGAACTTTTCACACTAGAGATGCTATACTGATGATGACACTTTTCAAAACGCTAGTGCTCTCTAGAGTAGAATACTGCTGCACAATGACAGCACCTTTCAAAGCTGGAGAAATTGCTGACCTGGAGAGCGTGCAGAGATCCTTTACTGCTAAAATCCACTCAGTAAAACATCTAAACTACTAGAACCGACTAAAAACCCTAAATCTGTATTCTCTTGAGCGCAGGCGGGAGAGATACATAATAGTCTATACGTGGAAAATATTGGAGGGGCTGGTCCCAAACCTGCACACAGAAATAACACCACACGAGACCAGAAGACATGGCAGGATGTGCAGAATACCCCCGTTGAAAAGCAGAGGTGCAACAGGCACTCTGAGAGAACTATCAACATCATAGGCCCGAGACTGTTCAACACGCTTCCACTACACATATGGGGCATAACTGGCAGACCCCTCACAGTGTTCAAGAGAGAACTGGATAAGCACCTCCAAAGGATACCTGATCAACCAGGCTGTGATTCGTACGTCAGGCTGAGAGCAGCCGTATCAAACAGCCTGGCTGACCAGTCCAGTAACGAGGAGGCCTGGTCGATGACCGGGCCGCGGGGACGCTGAGCCCCGGAACAACTCCAAGGTGTAGTGGGTGGTGGTGTTGGGTGGACTGGAGGTGGAGTGGGTGGTGGTGTTGGGTGGACTGGAGGTGGAGTGGGTGGAGGTGTTGGGTGGACTGGAGGTGGAGTGGGTGGAGGTGTTGGGTGGACTGGAGGTGGAGTGGGTGGAGGTGTTGGGTGGACTGGAGGTGGAGTGGGTGGAGGTGTTGGGTGGACTGGAGGTGGAGTGGGTGGAGGTGTTGGGTGGACTGGAGGTGGAGTGGGTGGAGGTGTTGGGTGGACTGGAGGTGGAGTGGGTGGAGGTGTTGGGTGGACTGGAGGTGGAGTGGGTGGAGGTGTTGGGTGGACTGGAGGTGGAGTGGGTGGAGGTGTTGGGTGGACTGGAGGTGGAGTGGGTGGAGGTGTTGGGTGGACTGGAGGTGGAGTGGGTGGAGGTGTTGGGTGGACTGGAGGTGGAGTGGGTGGAGGTGTTGGGTGGACTGGAGGTGGAGTGGGTGGAGGTGTTGGGTGGACTGGAGGTGGAGTGGGTGGAGGTGTTGGGTGGACTGGAGGTGGAGTGGGTGGAGGTGTTGGGTGGACTGGAGGTGGAGTGGGTGGAGGTGTTGGGTGGACTGGAGGTGGAGTGGGTGGAGGTGTTGGGTGGACTGGAGGTGGAGTGGGTGGAGGTGTTGGGTGGACTGGAGGTGGAGTGGGTGGAGGTGGAGTGGGTGGACTGGAGGTGGAGTGGGTGGAGGTGTTGGGTGGACTGGAGGTGGAGTGGGTGGAGGTGTTGGGTGGACTGGAGGTGGAGTGGGTGGAGGTGTTGGGTGGACTGGAGGTGGAGTGGGTGGAGGTGTTGGGTGGACTGGAGGTGGAGTGGGTGGTGGTGTTGGGTGGACTGGAGGTGGAGTGGGTGGAGGTGTTGGGTGGACTGGAGGTGGAGTGGGTGGGGGTGTTGGGTGGACTGGAGGTGGAGTGGGTGGGGGTGTTGGGTGAACTGGAGGTGGAGTGGGTGGAGGTGTTGGGTGGACTGGAGGTGGAGTGGGTGGGGGTGTTGGGTGGACTGGAGGTGGAGTGGGTGGGGGTGTTGGGTGAACTGGAGGTGGAGTGGGTGGGGGTTTTGGGTGAACTGGAGGTGGAGTGGGTGGTGGTGTTGGGTGGACTAGAGGTGGAGTGGGTGGTGGTGTTGGGTGGACTAGAGGTGGAGTGGGTGGTGGTGTTGGGTGGACTAGAGGTGGAGTGGGTGGTGGTGTTGGGTGGACTGGAGGTGGAGTGGGTGGGGGTGTTAGGTGGACTGGAGGTGGAGTGGGTGGGGGTGTTGGGTGGACTAGAGGTGGAGTGGGTGGGGGTGTTGGGTGGACTGGAGGTGGAGTGGGTGGGGGTGTTGGGTGGACTGGAGGTGTAGTGGGTGGGGGTGTTGGGTGGACTAGAGGTGGAGTGGGTTGGGGTGTTGGGTGGACTAGAGGTGGAGTGGGTGGGGGTGTTGGGTGGACTAGAGGTGGAGTGGGTGGGGGTGTTGGGTGGACTGGAGGTGGAGTGGGTGGGGGTGTTGGGAGGACTGGAGGTGGAGTGGGTGGGGGTGTTGGGTGGACTGGAGGTGGAGTGGGTGGAGGTGTTGGGTGGACTGGAGGTGGAGTGGGTGGGGGTGTTGGGTGAACTGGAGGTGGAGTGGGTGGGGGCTTTGGGTGGACTGGAGGTGGAGTGGGTGGGGGTGTTGGGTGGACTGGAGGTGGAGTGGGTGGGGGTGTTGGGTGGACTGGAGGTGGAGTGGGTGGAGGTGTTGGGTGGACTGGAGGTGGAGTGGGTGGGGGTGTTGGGTGAACTGGAGGTGGAGTGGGTGGGGGCTTTGGGTGGACTGGAGGTGGAGTGGGTGGGGGTGTTGGGTGGACTGGAGGTGGAGTGGGTGGGGGTGTTGGGTGGACTGGAGGTGGAGTGGGTGGGGGTGTTGGGTGGACTGGAGGTGGAGTGGGTGGGGGTGTTGGTGGACTGGAGGTGGAGTGGGTGGGGGTGTTGGGTGGACTGGAGGTGGAGTGGGTGGGGGTGTTGGGTGGACTGGAGGTGGAGTGGGTGGGGGTGTTGGGTGGACTGGAGGTGGAGTGGGTGGAGGTGTTGGGTGGACTGGAGGTGGAGTGGGTGGTGGGAACCACGTATAATAGTCGGGAAGTGGAGGTCTGGAGGTGACCTCAGCCCTGCCTGAAGGCTATGTTGGGGAGGCGGTGGGGGAGGGGGGGAGGGGAGGGGGCGGAAGGGGGAGCGCCAATACGCGAGCGTTAACGCCGGAAAGTTGGAAAATTTGCCTTTGGAAACTGGTGTTAAGGTCACCCGTAATATGCAATAAGGTATGGCACGCTTGTCAGGGTTATGGGGGGGGTGGGTGGTGAGTGGGGGTTTGATGGGGGTGATTGGGGGGGTGATGGGGGTGATTGGGGGGTGATTGGGGGGGTGATTGGGGGGGTGATTGGGGGGTGATGGGGGTGATTGGGGGGTGATGGGGACGATGGGGGTAGGGATGGGGAGGAGTTGTTGATGGGTGGCCATTGCCGTGGGTATGAAGGTGTTCGGGTTGATGAAGGAATGACGATGGTGCTGGTGCAGGGACCTTTTGGACAACCACAACCATGACCTGTCAACCACAACCAGGTCACCAAACTTTCCCAATACAACCCCCACCCCATGACCCCCCCCCCCCCTCCCTTCCTCACCGGTAAACTACCACCCCCCACTCGCCCTCCAGGTAAACTCCCAACCCTTCGCGAGTCGACGATAAACTCACATTTCCTTCCCCAGCCCCCGTAGGTAAACTCCCCCCCCCCCACCATGGACCGGCTCAACAAGCAATCTCCACCACAACTACCACCACCAGGAGCAGTGGTAGGCCTACCACCACCTACCACCATCCCCAACACAACCAGACCAACCAGGGGGGGTTGGTCTGGTCTCTCCTGTAACCTCTCCCCCCACATATATCACACTCTCAGAGGAATTGATAAGAGTAGATACAGACAATTTAACACGGGTGGTACACGCACAAGGGGACACAGGTGGAAGCTGAGTACCCATATGAGCCACAGAGACATTAGAAAAAAGCTATTCAGTGTAAGCGTAGTTAACGGAATGCATTAGGCAGTGATGTGGTGGAGGCTAACTCCATACACAGTTTCAAGTGTAGATATGATAGAGCCCAATAGGCTCAGGAACTTGTACACCAGTTGATTGA
Organism: Procambarus clarkii; assembly: GCF_040958095.1. Lineage (NCBI taxonomy): Eukaryota > Metazoa > Arthropoda > Malacostraca > Decapoda > Cambaridae > Procambarus > Procambarus clarkii. The sequence goes on along the minus strand of NC_091166.1, from coordinate 45,486,918 downwards.
CGGTTGAGAGGCGGGACCAAAGAGCCAAAGCTCAACCGCGACTTACACAACTCAGTGAGTACAATTGGGCCTACCTGTCTCCCACACCCCCCTAGTGTAGTGTTACCTCCCCACACCCCCCCCCCCTAGTGTAGTGTTACCTCCCCACACCCCCCCCCCCCCCAGTGTAGTGTGTTACCTCCCCCCCCCCTAGTGTAGCTTGTGTTTACACAATGGAAATTCACACCTCAATGAGGCACAAACTCAGGGCCAGGTCAGCTCAAGTCAAAGGTCACGAGGTTGTCAGTCAAGGTGCTGTCATGTTAATCCACCAGGATTACTTCGTCCATATCAAAGGAAGCCGAGGAACTCGCATGCCCCGTCTAGCTGTATATAAGATCACTCTCAGACGGAGAACAGCAGAGCCCCGCTCCAGTGCCAGGTAAGTCTACTACGGGCTCACCACAGCCCCGCTCCAGTGCCAGGTAAGTCTACTACGGGCTCACCACAGCCCCGCTCCAGTGCCAGGTAAGTCTACTACGGGCTCACCACAGCCCCGCTCCAGTGCCAGGTAAGTCCACTACGGGCTCACCACAGCCCCGCTCCTGTGCCAGGTAAGTCCACTACGGGCTCACCACAGCCCCGCTCCAGTGCCAGGTAAGTCTACTACGGGCTCACCACAGCCCCGCTCCAGTGCCAGGTAAGTCTACTACGGGCTCACCACAGCCCCGCTCCAGTGCCAGGTAAGTCCACTACGGGCTCACCACAGCCCCGCTCCTGTGCCAGGTAAGTCTACTACGGGCTCACCACAGCCCCGCTCCAGTGCCAGGTAAGTCTACTACGGGCTCACCACAGCCCCGCTCCAGTGCCAGGTAAGTCTACTACGGGCTCACCACAGCCCCGCTCCAGTGCCAGGTAAGTCCACTACGGGCTCACCACAGCCCCGCTCCAGTGCCAGGTAAGTCCACTACGGGCTCACCACAGCCCCGCTCCAGTGCCAGGTAAGTCCACTACGGGCTCACCATAGCCCCGCTCCAGTGCCAGGTAAGTCCACTACGGGCTCACCATAGCCCGTGCTACTTGGAACTTTTTGTTCCAAGTAGCGAATCTTTAACAACAACAACAACAGCAACCTGCCCAGGCGGGATGTTAATATCTACAAGTCCTCGTATCTCTTCCAGGGTTCCCTGCCTTGTTCTTCAGGGTGGTGGTGACGTTATTTGGGTAGTCCCCATTGCCACCTGGGTCATGCCTGGTTGATGGGGTTCTGGGAGTTGTTCTACTCCCCAAGCCCGGCCCGAGGCCAGGCTTGACTTGTGAGAGTTTGGTCTACCAGGCTGTTGCTCTGTCTGTCTGTCTCTCCAGTTGTCTAAGCACAGCTCAGATCATCTTGAGTGATTAAAAAAAGAAAGAATAACGGCGACGGAAACTTCTTCGTTTCTCCCACCTCTGAGGTGTGGTTTGGTCATTATATTTGGTCTGCGTCTTGGTCCTGACTATAGGGAGGATTAACTAAGTCAGTCCTTAAATGTTCACCCAGCACTAAATGGGTACCTGGGGGCAGATTCACGAAGAAGTTACACAAACACTTACGAACCTGTACATCTTTTCTCAATCTTTGGCGGCTTTGTTTACACTTATTAAACAGTTAATGAGCTCCGACGCACCAGGAGGCTGTTTATAACAATAACAACAGTTGATTGGCAAGTTTTTATGCTTGTAAACTATTTAATAAAGGTAACCAAAGCCGTCAAAGATTGAGGTATAATGTACAGGTTCGTAAGTACTTGCGTAACTGCTTCGTGAATCTGGCCCCCTGGTTGTTTAAGATTTGCAAAAAGTGTCCCAGGGGAAAACTTGTTAAGTAAGACTTCCCCTTCTCTATGATCTATGGGAATGGGAAGCTCTGAGACTATCAACAGGAGTCAAAGTTGTCTCCAGTACCCATCTTGGTAAAATAACAAAAAGGTTTTGTTTAAATCGACAAAATGAGCTATTATGACCTCCAAGCTTTTAGATAATGGTTCTTGAATATCGGAACCACATTGGCCGGGCAGCAAGGACTACTCGTACTCAAGGACTACTCGTACTCAAGGACTACTCGTACTCAAGGACTACTCGTACTCAAGGACTACTCGTACTCAAGGACTACTCGTACTCAAGGACTACTCGTACTCAAGGACTACTCGTACTCAAGGACTACTCGTACTCAAGGACTACTCGTACTCAAGGACTACTCGTACTCAAGGACTACTCGTACTCAAGGACTACTCGTTTACAAGGACTACTCGTACTCAAGGACTACTCGTACTCAAGGACTACTCGTACTCAAGGACTACTCGTTTACAAGGACTACTCGTACTCAAGGACTACTCGACTACTCGTACTCAAGGACTACAAGGACTGATGTATCATATACCCTATCATTTGGGTTGGACGGTACAGCGACGGTCTCGCTTCATGCAGGTCGGCGTTCAATCCCCGACCGTCCAAGTGGTTGGGCAGCATTCCTTCCCCTCCTCCCATCCCAAATCCTTATCCTGACCCCTTCCCAGTGCAATATAGTCGTAATGGCTTGGCGCTTTCCCCCTGATAATTCCTTCCTTCTTGATGTTATCATATTAGTCTTGTTAATGGCTCTCGGAGTTCCACTCTCATTCTTTCAAGACTCCTGAACACTCATTTGTGAAGAAGCGGTGATTTTAGATATTTTAGAAATGCTTAGTTTATTTGTCTTAAGGTCAGTACAGGCTTCATACGTCAGGCTGCGAGCAGCCGCGTCCAACAGCCTGGTTGACTAGTCCAGCAACGAGGAGGTCTAGTCGACGACCGGGCCGCGGGGACGATAAGCCCCGAAAATACCTCAAGGTCACCTCATGGTACAGTAAATATTTAAATACGTTAAAACACAGAACAGTTAGTCCGTTAGGGAGCCGGTCGGCCGAGCGGACAGCGCGCTGGACTTGTGATCCTGTGGTCCCGGGTTCGATCCCGGGCGCCGGCGAGAAACAATGGGCAGAGTTTCTTTCACCCTATGCCCCTGTTACCTAGCAGTAAAATAGGTACCTGGGTGTTAGTCAGCTGTCACGGGCTGCTTCCTGGGGGTAGAGGCCTGGTCGAGGACCGGGCCGCGGGGACACTAAAGCCCCGAAATCATCTCAAGATAACCTTCCTACTAAACTCTTGTTTCCCACAGGACACTTGGAAGGGGATTAATATGAACACAATTATAGGCTACATATTGTCCCTGCAAAAAAACAGGTATAGCCATTTTTAACGTTAAGAAAGAGTGAGAATACTTATTAGATATGATCAGGGGCCAAATTCACGAAAGCACTTGCGAACCTGTACATCTTTTCTCCATTTTTAGCGGCTTTGTTTCCAATTATTAAACAGTTAATGAGCTCCGAAGCACCAGCAGGCTGTTTATAACAATAACAACAGTTGATTGGCAAGTTTTCATGCTTGTAAACTGTTTAATAAATGTAACCAAAGCCGTCAAAGATTGAGGAAAGATGTACACGTTCGTAAGTGCTTGCGTAAGTGCTTTCGTGAATCTGGGCCCAGGTCGTTTACTCACCGGACTGACGCTGAGGTTGGTATTTTGGAGGACTAGCTAAGGTGCTTGTTGCTGGGGGGAGGGGGGGGGAGAATTACCCGAGGGTGTTGATAGAGTTTGCTGGGGAGGACTTGCCGGATGGGGCGCGTAGCGAAGGAAGGACTGGCAGGATAGGCGGGAAGTCTCCACCAGGAGCCAAGGACGGCGCTGACCGCAACATTCACGACCCCTGCCAGAGACCCCCATCCTTGGCGCGCTCCCAGCATACTAATCGTCACCCTTCGCCGGGGTCCGCTGGGTATATACCCCGCGAGGCGCTCTTGCTGGCCGCGGTATAGACGCTATTGTTGCTGTTTTAGATCCAGCTACTGGGAACACGAAGTTCCAAGTAGCACGGGCTATGGCGAGCCCGTAGTGGACTTACCTGGCACAGGAGCGGGGCTGTGACTTTGGGTAGACGCTCCAGGTGTGAGTTCTAGCAGATGTTGCACACACGAATGTTAGCATAGCGTCTTGCAGACGATACCTCATTCCTGGCTTAAACTTGACGGTGCGTCATGCCAGGCCACCACCTTGGTGTTGTGTACGGTAACGGAGGTAATTTGTGTCCATACTGAGCCTCTGCTTCTGATATTCCAAGTCAACACAAGACATGAGTAACTCTGCTCTACGGCAACACAGCCCAACACATGAGTAACACTATTGTCTCCCCCAACCCCACAAATTCATATGTGCTCTCTATATCCTCATTACGTTGTGTATATTCCCTCCTCACTTTCCCTCTGCCTTTCCTCACTTCTCTCCCTCTCCATCGCCAAATTTGTAAACTTTGGTTTCTGCTTTACTCGTCTTAAATGTCAAACAACTCCATCGGCGACTAATTGTCGTCGCTTTATTCCTGTCTGGTCGTTTCCGTGGTGGTGCAGGTTCCCCGTCGTGCCGCTGGTCAGGTCTGGGGGCGCCACCAGCGTCTCAAGGAGGCGCAGAAGTACCCTTCACACTTCCTGTGTGACGCGTCCCAAGGATGTGGCTGCGATTACACTATTACCACATTTCCGCTCTACAATTATTTCTATAAATCTTTTCTCTGTCCGCCAGCCTGACGGCGACGCCACCGTTTTCCTGTCGGAAAGGACGGGTTAGGTCTATGGTGGGTGGCTCCTGGATCCGTCTCCCGCCAGTCTTCTGGGGCCACATTCACGAAGCAGTTATGCAAGTACTTACCAACCTGTACATCTTTCCTCAATCTTCGACGGCTTTGTTTACATTTATTAAACAGTTAATGAACTCCGAAGCACCAGGAGGCTGTTTCTAACAATAACAGTTGATTGGTAAGTTTTCATGCTTGTAAACTGTTTAATAAATGTAACCAAAGCCGTCGAAGATTGAGGAAAGATGTACAGGTTCGTAAGTACTTGCGTAACTGCTTCGTGAATCTGGCCCCAGGTCTCGCGTTAGTGGGTTTCAGTCTGAAACGGGGCTTTTATGGGGATTTTTAAGGCTTGCTGTTGGCGCCAGTGACGCGTTAGTTTTGGCTGGTGTGGAGGCGTAGGGAAGGTCGCATGCATAGATCCTCTAGTTAACAGTCGATTGACGGTTGAGAGACGGGACCAAAGATCCAGAGCTCAACCCCCGCAAGCACAACTAGGTGAGTAGTACGTCCAGTCTGTCGTAAAGCCTGGACGTAAAGGACTTGATATGGCTAAATTCAGGTCCGGGAAGGACAGATGTGCTGAGCTTGCCTCTCCTGAGGCCTGGTCGACGACCGGGCCGCGGGATCGCTAAGCCCCGAAATCACCTCAAGATAACCTCAAGGTAACTTCCTCACATCAAGTAGCTAATTGGCTTTACCCTTCCACCTCCAAGTGATAAACCTGCGTTAACCTTGGTGGTGACAGCATAATGGCAGGGTGACACCACCTCACCAAGAAGGCACAAAGAACTCCAGGAATATTCAGGACCGACGACAGACCGAGTCGGTGGCAACACCCTCACGCACTAAGTAGACCAGGGCGTGGGAGTATTTTTAGGTAGCGCCTCCAGCAGGCGCATTACCAGGAACTTCGAACCACGGCCCGAGGTGACCGTCCACGTCGCCCTGATGATGATGACTCCACAGCCAGGGGCCGCAGTCACTCCCACGCGAAACAAAAATGTCTAGAATTTCTGGCGCGAACGCCACAAGCGGGAACTGACTGACCTGGAGAATGTGTAAAAATGTACTGGCAGAATACCCTCGATAAAACATCTAAATTATTGGAACCACTTCAAAATATTATATATCTATTCTAATGATCGCAGGCGAGAGAGATGCATAATAATTTACAGGAAAAATATTAGAGGGACTGCTGGTCCCAAATCTACACAGGGAAGTCAAACCACACGAGACCAGGAGGCATGGCAGGATGTGCAGAATATCCCCGTTGACAAGGACAGGTGCAATAGGTACGCTGAGAGAGAACTCTATCAAGGGGGGCCCAAAACTTGTCAACACTTCCCCTCTACACACAAGGAGCATAACTAACCAACCTCTCGTATGTCCACGAGAGGACTTGATAACCACCTTCATAGTATACCTGATCAACCAGGCTGTGAGTCATACGTCAGGTCTGACGATTTGGTGTACCCCAGAGTGCCCTCTCTGGGGGCCCACTGGTGTACCCCAGAGTGCCCTCTCTGGGGGCCCACTGGTGTACCCCAGAGTGCCCCCTCTGGGGGCCCACTGGTGTACCCCAGAGTGTCCCCTCTGGGGGCCCACTGGTGTACCCCAGAGTGTCCCCTCTGGGGGCCCACTGGTGTACCCCAGAGTGTCCCCTCTGGGGGCCCACTGGTGTACCCCAGTGTCCCCTCTGGGGGCCCACTGGTGTACCCCAGTGTCCCCTCTGGGGGCCCACTGGTGTACCCCAGTGTCCCCTCTGGGGGCCCACTGGTGTACCCCAGTGTCCCCTCTGGGGGCCCACTGGTGTACCCCAGTGTCCCCTCTGGGGGCCCACTGGTGTACCCCAGTGTCCCCTCTGGGGGCCCACTGGTGTACCCCAGTGTCCCCTCTGGGGACCCACTGGTGTACCCCAGAGTGTCCCCTCTGGGGGCCCACTGGTGTACCCCAGTGTCCCCTCTGGGGACCCACTGGTGTACCCCAGAGTGTCCCCTCTGGGGGCCCACTGGTGTGCCCCAGAGTGTCCCCTCTGGGGGCCCACTGGTGTACCCCAGAGTGTCCCCTCTGGGGGCCCACTGGTGTACACCCAGAGTGTCCCCTCTGGGGGCCCACTGGTGTACACCCAGAGTGTCCCCTCTGGGGGCCCACTGGTGTACCCCAGTGTCCCCTCTGGGGGCCCACTGGTGTACCCCAGTGTCCCCTCTGGGGGCCCACTGGTGTACCCCAGTGTCCCCTCTGGGGGCCCACTGGTGTACCCCAGTGTCCCCTCTGGGGGCCCACTGGTGTGCCCCAGAGTGTCCCCTCTGGGGACCCACTGGTGTACCCCAGAGTGTCCCCTCTGGGGGCCCACTGGTGTACCCCAGAGTGTCCCCTCTGGGGGCCCACTGGTGTACCCCAGTGTCCCCTCTGGGGGCCCACTGGTGTACCCCAGAGTGTCCCCTCTGGGGGCCCACTGGTGTACCCCAGAGTGTCCCCTCTGGGGGCCCACTGGTGTACCCCAGAGTGTCCCCTCTGGGGGCCCACTGGTGTACCCCAGAGTGTCCCCTCTGGGGGCCCACTGGTGTACCCCAGAGTGTCCCCTCTGGGGGCCCACTGGTGTGCCCCAGAGTGTCCCCTCTGGGGGCCCACTGGTGTGCCCCAGAGTGTCCCCTCTGGGGGCCCACTGGTGTGCCCCAGAGTGTCCCCTCTGGGGGCCCACTGGTGTACCCCAGAGTGCCCCCTCTGGGGGCCCACTGGTGTACCCCAGTGTCCCCTCTGGGGGCCCACTGGTGTACCCCAGAGTGTCCCCTCTGGGGGCCCACTGGTGTGCCCCAGAGTGTCCCCTCTGGGGGCCCACTGGTGTACCCCAGAGTGTCCCCTCTGGGGGCCCACTGGTGTACCCCAGAGTGTCCCCTCTGGGGGCCCACTGGTGTACCCCAGAGTGTCCCCTCTGGGGACCCACTGGTGTACCCCAGTGTCCCCTCTGGGGACCCACTGGTGTACCCCAGTGTCCCCTCTGGGGACCCACTGGTGTACCCCAGTGTCCCCTCTGGGGGCCCACTGGTGTGCCCCAGAGTGTCCCCTCTGGGGGCCCACTGGTGTGCCCCAGAGTGTCCCCTCTGGGGGCCCACTGGTGTACCCCAGAGTGTCCCCTCTGGGGGCCCACTGGTGTACCCCAGAGTGGGGGGGGCCCACTGGAGTACCCCATAGTGGGAGGGTCCACTGGAGGACCTATCATAACCCTCTCCAGATATGCTCCAGGAGGCCAATGTATGGTTAACACAGCATTCTGATGGTGGACTGTAAGCTTCGGCGTAAAGGACGAGGGTAAGAGCCGGTTCTTTCACCTAGTTCCCCCTCGATCCTCACTTCCCCAGACGCCGTAGAGGAGAGGAGGACGACGAGCTCTAGTGAGCATCGTCACCCTCCAAAGCTACGAGTCACGACTCTAGGATACCCATTGGTTGAGGACAACTCCCCAATCACTGCCGATGAAGAGCGAGCTGTATAAATATGGGGCCCCTGTAAGAGTGAGTACCTGTAATTCAATTGTGATCACACCGACTCTCATTCGTGGTGATTAACAGCAAGCCAGTGAGTGTGGTGGACGGTGTCGTCTACCAGTTGGTGAGGCCATTGGAGCCAGACGCCACACACAGTATGGAGTCCAGACCGCTCCAGGGTGCCGGTCTGGACAGCTCACGTGTCTGTGAAGGATGATTCCAACACACGTCAGTCTATGTACATTGTGCATGCAATTTATGGTCCAGAGCATCAATTTTGAGCTTCAAATTGTCCCTGTGTGTGTGTGCAGAGATCCTTTACCGCTGGAGCCCACTATGGGTCATCTGAATTATTGGGACCGACTAGAAGCTCTAGATCTGTATTCTCTAGAGCGCCAGCGGGAGATATATGAGGTAGTCTGCATGTGGAAGAGATTGAGAGGGGACGGCTTCCGGGTCTGAGCACCGAAATAGCATCACATAGGACCGGTGGGGTATGGCAGGATGTGCAAAGTGCCCCCATTGGAGACCAGGGATGCGAAAGGGGGGCGCTGAGGGAGAGCTCTCTCAACACCAGGAGCCCAAGACTTGCCAACACACTCCCACTGCAACTCTCACAGCCTGGTTGACCGGACGACCAACCGCGTGGCCTGGTCGAGGACCGGGCCGCGGGGCCGTTGATCCCCGGAAGCTACACGAGGTAGGTAGATCAGCCCGCCATGCTACATTGGGGAAGCACTCCACACACACACACAAACACAATTATATATATACATATTATATATATATATACATACATATATATATATTATATATATACATATATATACATATATATACATATATATACATACATATATATACATATATATACATATATATACATATATATACATATATATACATATATATACATATATATACATACATATACATACATATATATACATATATATACATATATATACATATATACATATATATATATATATAACAAATAACTGGCAACAGGGGGAACTGCCAGAAATTTGGAAGGCAGCTAATGTACTTCCAATATACAAGAAAGGGGATAGACAGGAGGCACTGAACTACAGGCCAGTGTCCCTAACCTGCATACCATGCAAGCTGATGGAGAAGATTGTGCGAAGAAATCTAGTGGAACATCTGGAGCGAAAGAACTTTGTAACACAGCATCAACAGGGGTTCAGGGATGGCAAGTCCTGCCTCACAGGGCTAATTGAATTCTAAGACCAGGCAACAAAAATCAGGCAAGAAAGAGAGGGGTGGGCAGACTGCATATTTTTGGATTGTCAAAAAGCCTTTGACACAGTACCACACAAGAGGCTAGTAAAAAAGCTGGAGATGCAGGCTGGAGTGAAAGGGAAGGTACTTCGTTGGATACAGGAGTACCTAAGCAACAGAAGACAACGAGTCATTGTGAGGGCTGAGGTCTTTTGGCGTGACGTCACAAGTGGAGTCCCGCAGGGGTCCTTGGACCAATACTGTTTCTGATATATGTAAATGATCTCCCAGAGGGTACAGAATCGTTTCTCTCAATGTTTGCTGATGATGCAAAAATTATGAGGAGGATTGAAACAGAGGATGATAGGAGGAGGCTACAGGACGACCTAGACAATGAATGGTCCAACAAATGGCTGCTAAAGTTTAACCCGAGTAAATGCAACTAATGAAACTAGGCGGTGGAAACAGGAAGCCAGACACAAGATACAAAATAGGAGATGAAGTACTTAATGAAACGGAAAGAGAGAAAGATATAGGAGTTGATATCACACCAAACCTGTCTCCTGAAGCCCACATAAAAAGAATTACGTCTGCGGCATATGCGAGGCTGGCTAACATCAGAATTAACAGCCTTCAGGAACCTGTGTAAGGAATCGTTTAGAATCTTGTACACCACATATATAAGACCAATCCTGGAGTATACGGCCCCAGCATGGAGCCCGTACCTTGTCAAGCACAAGACGAAGCTGGAAAAAGTTCAGAGGTATGCCACTAGACTAGTCCCAGAACTAAGAGGAATGAGTTACGAGGAAAGGCTGCGGGAAATGCCCCTTACGACACTTGAAGACAGAAGAGTGAGGGGAGACATGATCACTACCTACAAAATCCTCAGGGGAATTGACAGGGTAGACAAGGATAAACTATTCAACACTGGCGGTACGCGAACAAGGGGACACAGGTGGAAACTGAGTACCCAAATGAGCCACAGAGACGTTAGAAAGAACTTTTTCAGTGTCAGTAGTTAACAGGTGGAATGCACTAGGCAGTGATGTGGTGGAGGCTGACTCCATACACAGTTTTAAATGTAGATATGATAGAGCCCAGTAGGCTCAGGAATCTGTACACCAGTTGATTGACAGTTGAGAGGCGGGCCCAAAGAGCCAAGCTCAACCCTCGCAAGGACAATTAGGCGAGTACAATTAGGTGAGTACACACACACGGTGTGTGAAGGGTGAGACTTCAGATTGGCGTGAAGTCACCAGTAGAGTCCCGCAGGGCTCTGTACTCGGTCCTATCTTGTTTCTGATAAATGTAAATGATCTCCCGAAGGGTATAGATTAATTTCTCTCAATGTTTGCGGACGATGCCAAAATTATGAGAAGGATTAAGACAGGAAGACTGCTTGAGGCTTCAAGAAGACCTAGACCGGAAGGAATGGTCGAACAAATGGTTGTTAGAGTTTAACCCAAGCAAATGTAATGTAATGAAGATAGGCGTAGGGAGCAGGAGGACAGTTACAAGGTATCATCTGGTAGATGAAATTCTTCAAGAGTCAGAGAAAGAAAAAGACTTGGAGGGTTGACATCACGCCGGACCTGTCTCCTGCAGCCCATATCAAGAGGATAACATCAGCGGCATATGCCAGGCTGGCCAACATAAGAACGGCATTCAGAAACTTGTGTAAGGAATCATTCAGAACTTTGTATACCACATATGTCAGGCCAATCCTGGAGTATGCAGCCCCAGCAATGAGTCCATATCTAGTCAAGGATAAGACTAAACTGGAAAAGGTTCAAAGGTTTGCCACCAGACTAGTACCCGAGCTGAGAGAGCTACAAGGAGAGACTACGGGAATTAAACATCACTTCGCTGGAAGATGGAAGAGTTAGGGGGGACATGATCACCACATTCAAGATTCTGAAGGGAATGGATAGGGTAGATAAAGATGGGCTATTTAACACAAGGGGCACACGCACTAGGGGACACAGGTGGAAACTGAGTGCCCAAATGAGCCACAAAGATATTAGTGAGAATTTTTTTAGTGTCAGAGTAGTTGACAAATGGAATGCATTAGGAAGTGATGTGGTGGAAGCTGACTCCATACACAGTTTCAAGTGTAGATATGATAGTGCCCAATAGGCGCAGGAACCTGTACACCTGTTGATTGACGGTTGAGAGGCGGGACCAAAGAGCCAGAGCTCAACCCCCGCAAGCACAATTAGGTGAAAATTAGGTAAACACACACACACACACAGAGTTGGATGTGACAAAAGCTATAGGCCCGGAAGGAATATTGCCATGGATACTAAAGGAAGGAGCAGAAGCACTGTGCCTCCCACTCTCCATGGTGTATAACAAATCACTGGTAACAGGTGAACTGCCAAAAATTTGGAAGACGGCAAACGGAGTCCCGATGTACAAGAAGGGGGATAGACAGGAGGCACTGAACTACAGGCCAGTGTCCCTAACTTGCATGCCATGCAAGTTATTGGAGAAAATTGTGCGAAAAAAAGCTAGTGGAACATCTGGATTGAAGGAACTTTGTGTCACAACACCAACATGGTTTCAGGGATGGCAGGTCCTGCCTCACAGGATTAATGGAATTCTACGATCAGGTAACAAGAATAAGGCAAGAAAGAGTTGGGTGGGCAGACTGCATATTTTTGAATTGCCAGAAAGCCTTTAACACAGTACCACGCCTTTAACACAGTAACACAGTACCACACCAAAGTGCGAAAGCTGGAGATGCAGGCTGGAGTGAAAGGGAAGGTACTCCATTGGATAAGGGAGTCCCTAAGTAACAGAAGGCAGCGAGTCACTGTGCGGGGTGAGGTCTCAGATTGACGAGACGTTACGAGTGGAGTCCCGCAGGAGTCAGTCCTTGGACCAATACTGTTTCCGATATATGTAAATGATCTCCCAGAGGGTATAGAATCTGTCCTCTCATTGTTTGCTGATGATGCAAAAATTATGAAGAGGATTAAGACGGAGGATGATAGGAGGCTACAAGATGACCTAGACAGACTGAATGAGTGGTCCAACAAATGGCTACTAATGTTCAACCCGAGTAAATGTAAGGTAATGAAACTAGGCGGTGGAAACAGGCCAGACACAGGATACCGAATGGGTGATGCAGTCCTTCATGAAACGGACAGAGAGAAAGATCTAAGAGTTGATATCACACCAACCCTGTCTCCTGAAGCCCACATAAAAAGAATAACATCTGCGGCGTATGCGAGGCTGGCTAACATCAGAACTGCCTTCAGGAACCTGTGTAAGGAATCATTCAGAACCTTGTATACCACATATGTAAGACCAATCCTGGAGTATGCGGCCCCAGCATGGAGCCCGTACCTTGTCAAGCACAAGACGAAGCTTGAAAATGTTCAGAGGTATGCCACTAGACTAGTCCCAGAACTAAAAGGCATGAGTTACAAGGAAAGGCTGCGTGAAATGCAGCTCACGAGACTGAAAGATATTAGAGTAAGGTGAGACATGATCACAACCTACAAAATTCTCAGGGGAATTGACGGGGTAGATAAACTGTTTAACACTGGTGGGACGCGAACAAGGGAACACAGGTGGAAACTGAGTACCCAAATGAGCCACAGGGACGTTAGAAAGAGCTTTTTCAGTGTCAGTAGTTAACAGGTGGAATGCATTAGGCAGTGATGTGGTGGAGGCTGACTCCATACACAGTTTTAAATGTAGATATGATAGAGCCCAATAGGCTCAGGAACCTGTACACCAGTTGATTGACAGTTGAGAGGCGGGACCAAAGAGCCAGAGCTCAACCCCAGCAAGCACAACTAGGTGGGTACAAAGGGTGGTTTAGTGTAGTGGTACAAAGTGACTGACCACCACCACATGGGGTTGTCATTCGCCTGCCGGGGGGTGTCGAGCCCCCGCGGTCATGTCCTGGGGCTCCTGGGGAAGGTTGGTGGCCAGATTTACGAAGCAGTTACGCAAGCACTTACGAACCTGTACATCTTTTCTCAATCTTTGGCGGCTTTGTTTACAATTATTAAACAGTCAACTTAATGGGTTCGGAAACACCAGGAGGCTGATGACCAGACCACACACTAGAAGATGAAGGGACGACGACGTTTCGATCCGGCCTGGACCTGGTCCAGGCCGGACCAGGGTGAAAGAAACTTTGCCCATTGTTTGTCGCCGGCGCCCGGGATCGAACCCAGGACGACAGGATCACGCGCCCAGTGTTAAGTCCGCTCAGCCACCGGCTACACCTATATAAGGCTCTAGTTCGGTCGCATATAGAATATCCCTTACTATATATATCCAGGGGGGGGGGCTGGCGGCTGAATGGACAGCGCTCGGGGATTCGTAGTCCCGAGGTTTCCGGGTTCGATCCCCGGCGATGGGCAGTTTCTTTCACCCTGATACTCCTGTTCACTTTGATTGCAATATCGTTCCCACAATCTCTTTCCAGTACTCTTGTATTAATGTATTCATTCCTGGAGCTGTTGCATCTAATCATATTGTCCTTTGTACTTTCTCCACTCCTTCCTGCTTCTCCTATGTGCTTCCTGTGTGCTTCAGCTGTCAGTTGGGCTAGTCCCTGTGTGCTTCAGCTGTCAGTTGGGCTAGTCCCTGTGTTCTTCAGCTGTCAGTTGGGCTAGTCCCTGTGTTCTTCAGCTGTCAGTTGGGCTAGTCCCTGTGTTCTTCAGCTGTCAGTTGGGCTAGTCCCCGTGTTCTTCAGCTGTCAGTTGGGCTAGTCCCTGTGTTCTTCAGCTGTCAGTTGGGCTAGTCCCTGTGTTCTTCAGCTGTCAGTTGGGCTAGTCCCTGTGTGCTTCAGCTGTCAGTTGGGCTAGTCCCTGTGTTCTTCAGCTGTCAGTTGGGCTAGTCCCTGTGTTCTTCAGCTGTCAGTTGGGCTAGTCCCTGTGTTCTTCAGCTGTCAGTTGGGCTAGTCCCCGTGTTCTTCAGCTGTCAGTTGGGCTAGTCCCTGTGTTCTTCAGCTGTCAGTTGGGCTAGTCCCTGTGTTCTTCAGCTGTCAGTTGGGCTAGTCCCTGTGTTCTTCAGCTGTCAGTTGGGCTAGTCCCTGTGTTCTTCAGCTGTCAGTTGGGCTAGTCCCTGTGTGGGAGTCTTCTTGCTTAAGACTCTTTCCAATTGGATGTTTGCAAGGTCTTTGTTTAGGGAGGGAGGTAGTTGACGTGGGAGGGAGGTAGTTGACGTGGGAGGGAGGTAGTTGACGTGGGAGGGAGGTAGTTGACGTGGGAGGGAGGTAGTTGACGTGGGAGGGAGGTAGTTGACGTGGAAGGGAGGTAGTTGACGTGGAAGGGAGGTAGTTGACGTGGGAGGGAGGAAGCTGGCGAGGGAAGGAGGAAGTTGGGCAAGGGAGGGAGGGAACAAATAAGAAACCGGAAGAGGGCCATAAGGATGGAGAGGGAGGCTCAGGAGGACGTGAAATGTGTCTAGTAGAAACCCAACAATTCCTTTGTTGTCACCGTCTGGCTCCTTTGCACTTCCCTTTCTCCCCGCTGTGCCCCTCTTCCCTCTCCTACCCTTTCACCTCTTGTTCCCACTATCCTTCCCGTTCCCAGCGACCACCAGGAGTCATCCCATCTCTCTCTCTCTCTCTCTCTCTCTCTCTCTCTCCTTTCCTCCTACGTCAGTTTTACCTTCCTCGTCTCCTATTCACTTTAATATAAGTCAGCACAAAAGAAAATTACACACGTTAGACGGCGTAATCGAAATATAACGTTCCATTCAGAAGGCCTGGTTGGAGAGCGGGCCGCGGGGACGCTAAGCCCCGGAATCATCTCAAGGTATAAGAACATAAGAACAAAGGCAACTGCATAAGGCCTATTGGCCCATACGAGGCAGCTCCTATTTATAACCACCCAATCCCACTCATACATGTCCAACCCGCGCTTGAAACAATCGAGGGACCCCACCTCCACAATGTTACGCGGCAATTGGTTCCACAAATCAACAACCCTGTTACTGAACCAGTATTTACCCAAGTCTTTCCTAAATCTAAACTTATCCAATTTATACCCATTGTTTCGTGTTCTGTCTTGTGTTGATACTTTTAATACCCTATTAATATCCCCTTTGTTATGTCCATTCACCCACTTGTAAACCTCTATCATGTCACCCCTCACTCCTCGCCTTTCCAGTGAATGCAACTTAAGCTTTGTTAATCTTTCTTCATATGAAAGATTTTTAATTATGGAATTAACTTAGTCATCCTAAGGTCGGGAGCCGGTCGGCCGAGCGGACAGCACGCGGGACTTGTGATCCTGTGGTCCTGGGTTCGATCCCAGGCGCCGGCGAGAAACAATGGGCAGAGTTTCTTTCACCCTACGCCCCTGTTACCTAGCAGTAAAATAGGTACCTGGGTGTTAGTCAGCTGTCACGGGCTGCTTCCTGGGGGTGGAGGCCTGGTCGAGGACCGGGCCGCGGGGACACTAAAAGCCCGGAAATCATCTCAAGATAACCTCAAGATCCTACGCTGGACACGTTCAAGTGAATTTATATCCATTCTATAATACGGCGACCAAAACTGAACTGCATAATCTAAGATCTATGATCTTTGAGTGAATGTCGTAGTGTCGGTGCCTGTGACAAGCTTTCGCTACAAATTCCGCTCAAAACGGCTCTACAACATACATTTTTATTTTAATTGTATAATCAGAATTCTTTGTTACTTTAGCGATTAAACAGCCACACAGTTCAACTCGTCCCGTCAACAATGGAAACTAGATTGGGCATCTTGAGGTTATCTTGAGATGATGAGTATAAGAGTGGGACTGGGTGGTTATAGATAGGAGCTGCCTCGTATGGGCCAATAGGCCGTCTGCAGTTGCCTTTGTTCTTGTGTTCTTATGTTCTTATGATTCATTTCGGGGCTTAGCGTCCCTACGGCCCGGTCCTTAGCCAGGCCTCCTTTTTGTTACACCCCCCCCCCCCAGGAAGCAGCCCGTAGCAGCTGTCTAACTCCCAGGTACATATTTACTGCTAGGTACTATTTACTGCTAGTACTTGCTATTAGTACTGCTAGGTACTATTTACTGCTGCTATTGATAGGTTTGTGTATTTACTATGCATATGTGTGTGTGTACTCACCTATTTGTGCTTGCAGGGGTTGAGCTCTGGCTCTTTGGTCCCGCCTCTCAACCGTCAATCAACAGGTGTACAGGTTCCTGAGCCTACTGGGCTCTATCATATCTACACTTGAAACTGTGTATGGAGTCAGCCTCCACCACATCACTGCCTAATGCATTCCATTTGTCTACTACTCTGACACTGAAAAAGTTCTTTCTAATATCTGTGTATTTACTATTTATGTCAGCAGAATCTAGCTATTATCCAATTAACTCTTGGATCCCGACTTTCTAACCAATCTAATTTTACTCTATTATATCTACTACAAGTATATTTATCTCCAACACACACGCACACACACACATCCACAGGAAGCAACTGCAACTCTCAGGTACTTATTAACTGCTAGGTGAACAGGGATATTAGGGTGAAAGAAAATATGCCCACTTGTTTCCGCCGCCGCCGGGAATCGAACCCGACGGAGTGTGGGCGTTTTCGTTGAACCCTAAAAATCCAGGGATCCCACAACAATGCTAATAATATTTCAATCACTGGTGCTGTCCCGTCTGGAGTACTGCTCAGTACTCACTTCCCCCTTCAGAGCAGCAGAGATTTCTAAAATAGAATACATTTACAGCACGCATAGACACGATAAAGTACTTCAATTATTGGGACCGTTTCAAAGCTCTCAAAATGTACTCTCTAGAAAGGAGACGAGAGAGAGATATCAGATAACCGGAGACGAGAGATATCAGATAGCCGGAACAACCGTGGACATCATCTAGAGAAAATAGATTGTTTTCTTCAAGGATTTGTTGATTGTTGCCGCCGAAGGCAGCTAGTCTATTGTGCACCCCATACTCATCCTGTGAGCGGTAGCGCAAAAGCATTACAGAGGGCACAAAAGGTCTTTATCAGACCTCATCTTAGATTATTACATAAGCAATTTCTTCAATCCTTCACACCTTATAGATACAATGTCAGCTAGTTACAGAGAAAGTGCTATTACAAGAGCTACATATTTACAGTAAGTCATCATACATTAATGGTAGGTCTTATCGCTAATACATAATAGTTTGACCAATGGGGATATTACAGAGTCATAGGGGAGCTTCTGTTTATTATTAGTCCTCACAATACACTACTTGTTTCTGAATCTCATATGTCGTTCATCTACTGGAAGCGAAATGTGGATACAGTGCAAGGATTTCAGGTAATTTATCCATGGTAATAAGATAGGTTGCCATATCACACAGCGTGAGCTTAGATTTATCTCTAAATGGCTCAATTTTACTACAATCCAAGATATAGTGTTCGAGTGTTTTCTTCAAGGAGTGCCGGACCAACCGGGCTGTGGTGGGTATGTGGGCCTGCGGGCCGCTCCAAGGTGGACCAAGTTATCAAAAAGTCGAAGGCCGGGCTTGGGTTGAGAGAAGAACTCCCGAAACTCACTCAAAGTACGATCGATTCCAGAATTGTCGATCACAATTTCAATGCAATACATGTAAATTTGTCCCATCATATTTACATTTACAACTGCGCCTCGAGTTAACTCAACCCACTCCAGCATCTAACACTGACCGCTATACTTCACAATTATTTCACTGACGAGGCAGGCAGGCAGGCTCGCAGGCGCGCGCGCTCGCTCTCTTTTTTTTTTTTTTTTGAGATATATACAAGAGTTGTTACATTCTTGTACAGCCACTAGTACGCGTAGCGTTTCGGGCAAGTCCTTAATCCTATGGTCCCTGGAATACGATCCCCTGCCGCGAAGAATCGTTTTTTCAGCCAAGTACACATTTTACTGTTGCGTTAAACAGAGGCTACAGTTAAGGAATTGCGCCCAGTAAATCCTCCCCGGCCAGGATACGAACCCATGACATAGCGCTCGCGGAACGCCAGGCGAGTGTCTTACCACTACACCACGGAGACTGCATACTCTCACTCACACACACACACACACACACACACACACACACACACACACACACACACACACACACACACACACACACACACACACACACACACACACACACACACTCTCTCTCTCTCTCTCACTCACTCACTCACTCACTCACTCACTCACTCACTCACTCACTCACTCACTCTCTCACTCTCTCACTCTCTCACTCTCTCACTCTCTCACTCTCTCACTCTCTCACTCTCTCACTCTCTCACTCTCTCTCTCTCTCTCTCTCTCTCTCTCTCTCTCTCTCTCTCTCGTGTCAGGGTCGTGTGTCTGCGGTGTTCAGCTCCAGGGGGACCTCCCCTGGGGCAATGTACGGACCAGTGGATCAAGGTCACACATGTAAGGGATCAATGGATTAACGGCTCATCTTGGGTGGTTAATCGTCATCAATCAATTAAGGGCTCAGTGGGATAAAAGGGCTGTCCACTGCCTTAGCCCCCGCACGTATATCTCCTGTGCCAGGGAAGTCCACTACGGGCTCACCATAGCCCGTGCTACATGCCACTTTTGTTCCAAGGCTCCCCCCGGATGCTACAAACTTGATCCATTTTTAAGTTATAATATTGCACAACAGTTTAAGAAAAAACTCTGATAGGGAGCCTTACATTGTCTCATTATAATTTTATATTCATATATTGTGTGTTCATGAGGCTTTTCTTTAATCTTTCATTCCTTATACTCTGTCCGCTTAATCCTCTTTGACCATTCTAAGCTAAGGTATAACTGTTTCTGGTTAATTCTGTCCCTTGAGATGGGTTGGTCAGGTTCCAGGTGTTGGCCTGTATACTCTCTCTCTTTCCTCTAGTCAGCCTGGTGTTGACAAAGGCTTTAACAGGCCGAAACGTTCACTTCCTTTCACATTTCTCGGTGGATTTTCCGCATAAAAATGATCAATGTTTTGTGATCGTCAATTGCATATTATATTATTATATATATATATATATATATATATATATATATATATATATATATATATATATATATATATATATATATTTATATTTATATATATATATATATATATATATAAACTGAAAACTCACACCCCAGAAATGACTCGAACCCATACTGCCAGGAGCAACGCAACTGGTATGTACAGGACGCCTTAATCCACTTGACCATCACGACCGGACTAAGGAGGTGATAGCCGAAGCTATTTAAACCCTTACCCCCCCCCCCCCCCCCCCCGCAGGCACCCGGATGGTAATCTTGGGCATAGCATTTTATCAAATCACCTCATTCTTTGGGGGACACGTGAGGAACACAAATGCGAACAAGCCTGAATGGTCCCCAGGACTATATGCAACTGAAAACATCCGGGTGCAGGCAGGGGGGTGGTTCAAATAGCTTCAGCTATCACCTCCTTAGTCCGGTCGAGATGGTCAAGTGGATTAAGGCGTCCTGTACATACCAGTTGCGTTGCTCCTGGCAGTATGGGTTCGAGTCATTTCTGGGGTGTGAGTTTTCAGTTGCATATAGTCCTGGGGACCACTCAGGCTTGTTCACATATTATATATATATATATATATATATATATATATATATATATATATATATATATATATATATATATATATATATATATATATATATATATACACACACACATACATATACACTTATATCAAAACTCACACCCCAGAAGTGACTCAAACCCATACTGCCAGGAGCACTCGGCAACTGGTGTACAGAACACCTTAACCACTCGACCATCAAGACCGGACAAAAGAGGATGGTAGCCGAGGCTAATTCCCCATCATCCCGCCGGCACTCCGATGGTAATCTTGGGCATTGGGCAGGTGATTTTATCTAATCACCTCATTCTTTGGGGCACACGTGAGGAACAGAAATGCGAACAAGCCTGAATGGTCCCCAGGCATATATGCAACTGAAAACTCACACCCCAGAATATGCCTGGGGACCATTCAGGGGGCGAAGGAGGGGGAGTAGGGGTGAGGAGGGGGAGTAGGGGTGAGGGGAGTGAAGGAGGGGCCTCTGAGGGGTGAGGGGGGGGGGTGAGAGTACAACCATCACCCCTGGCGTCGTGTGGTGACTAGAAAGTTCCAGAACCCATAACGGAAGAGAGGCGCAGTTATGTGGGACATTTCTGGCATGTTGGTGGTGGTGGTGATGGTGGTGGTGGTGGGTGGTGGTGGGTGGTGGTGGGTGGTGGTGGGTGGTGGTGGTGGTGGTGGTGGTGGTTGGTGGTGGTGGTGGTTGGTGGTGGTGGTGGTTGGTGGTGGTGGTGGTGGTGGTTGGTGGTGGTGGTTGGTGGTGGTGGTTGGTGGTGGTGGTTGGTGGTGGTGGTTGGTGGTGGTGGTTGGTGGTGGTGGTTGGTGGTGGTTGGTGGTGGTGGTGGTTGGTGGTGGTGGTGGTTGGTGGTGGTGGTGGTTGGTGGTGGTGGTTGGTGGTGGTGGTTGGTGATGGTGGTTGGTGGTGGTGGTTGGTGATGGTGGTTGGTGATGGTGGTTGATGGTGGTTGGTGGTGGTGGTAACCTTCTCCCTGCTTGATGGGGTTCTGGGAGTTCTACTCCCCAAGCCCGGCCCGAGGCCAGGCTTGACTTGTGAGAGTTTGGTCCACCAGGCTGTTGCTTGGAGCGGCCCGCAGGGCCACATACCCACCACAGTCCAGTTGGTCTGGCACTCCTTGAAGAAAACTATCTAGTTTCCTCTTGAAGCTGTCCACGGTTGTTCCGGCAATATTTCTTATGCTTGCTGGGAGGACGTTGAACAACCGCGGACCTCTGATGTTTATACAGTGTTCTCCTGATTGTGCCTATGGCACCTCTGCTTTTCACTAGTTCTATTCTGCACTTCTTCCATATCGTTCACTCCAGTATGTTGTTATTTTATTGTGCAGATTAGGGACCTAGCCTTCCAGTATCTTCCATGTGTATATTATTTGGTATCTCTCTCGTCTCCTTTCTAGTGAGTACATTTGTAGAGCTTCGAGACGATCCCAATAATTTAGGTGTTTTATCGCGTCTATGCAGTGCAGTATATGTTTTCTGTATTCCCTCTATTTCAGCAATCTCTCCTGCTCTGAAGGGGAAGCGAGTACTGAGCAGTACTCAAGACGGAACAACACAAGTGACTTGAAGAGTACAACCATTGTGATGGGATCCCTGGATTTGAAAGTTCTCGTAATCCATCTGATCATTTTCCTGGCTGCCGCGATATTTGCTTGGTTATGCTCCCTAAACGTTAGGTCGTCAGTGTTACGGACCCGAATCCAGCGTCAGAGCACGGAGCCATGAAGTCAGCGCCATCTGTAAATCGCCAGCCGAAAACCCCGCAACATGGACAACGCCATCTAGCGAGGACGGGATATACCGGCCACAGGGGCTGGATTCCCGTCTTAATCAGCTCATAACATAGCCGCTGCTGACCTCTGGTGAGGTGGCGCTTAGACAGTGAACGCCATCTATGGAGTAAATAGGTGGACGTTTCTGTCTAAGCTAGTAAGTGATGTTTCCTAGTGATCCCATGTAGTGTCCCCAGTACTAATGACGTGTCTGATTACAGAGTCGACCTGGGACTGCTGTATTGGACGATGGGGCAGTCTACCCAAGGCAGCCAAGGTCTCTTCACGAGTTTGCTCTGAAGAAGCTGTGAGTCACCCCCGGACGAAACTCTGTTGAGTGTGTTAGCCTGCCTGTGACGTGGCAGTATCAGGAATTGCCTTACCCGGGGCTGGCTGGTGGAAGAGACTAGCCACTGTGGTGCTTAGTGAGGAGAGTGATCAGCGGGATCACACGAGACTCCTGCCTAGGGCTCGCAACCCTAGTATCGGTCGTGGAGTGGCCTACACAGCGGAGCTGATCGGAACCGGCCAGCTACAGGCTGGACTGTGGTCGAAGGCCTCCACGACTGGAGCACCCAGTGGAACTGTGATTTGGCTGGCCTGTGGCCTGGGTAGATTCGCCAAGAGAATCATAGAGGATTCATCGTGAGCACCGTGGAGCATCCTGTGTCTTCGGAGGAAGACAAGCCATTGTACATAATCGTGTAGTGATAACCCCTGTGTGCAACTGGTATTTATTTATTTATGGTGGTGGTGAAAATATACATATAAATCAGAGCATTTGTATCCCTCCGCCTTTAATTTAACTTGCGTTACGGAACACATCCCTTGAAAGCCTCTACTAACTTGGGGCCGGATTCCCAAACTCTAATAACAGCAGAGAAGAACCCGGTTGCGTTCCAGTAGGGCCGTAACAGTCAGACATCATTATTCCCAAATGCCCTGTAGTATATAACTATTATTCCAACAGAGAATTATTGTTCCAACTGGAATGGAGGGAGAAAGGGAGGTGGGGGAGGGGAGGGAGTGAGGGAAGTGTTGGTACTCACCTAGTTGTGCTTGCGGGGGTTGAGCTCTGGCTCTTTGCTCCCGCCTTTCAACTGTCAATCAACTAATGTACAGGTTCCTGAGCCTACTGGGCTCTATCATATCTACACTTGAAACTGTGTATGGAGTCAGCCTCCACCACATCACTGCCTAATGCATTCCATCCGTTAACTAGGGGAGGGAAAGGAGTGAGGAGCGAGAGTGAGCGAGTGAATTAAGGAGTGAGGGGGGAGGGAGGGGGGAGGAGTGAGGGGGGAGGGAGGGGGGGGAGGGAGTGAGGGGGGGGAGGGAGGGAGGGAGGGGGAGGGAGGGAGGGGGAGGGAGGGAGTGGGGGGGGGAGGGGGGAAGCAGTGACTGGAGTGTGACACATACCTTCACGTCCCACAAAGTTCACTACTCCCTCTCACCAATTAAAATCCGCACAGTCTTCCCCCCGTCTTCCCCTCCCCCCCCCTACGAATGACCCCCACACGACAACATGGATATAGAGCGGGAAGATCCTATCTACCACAGTTACTCAACCACTATGACAACATCAACACAAGCCTTAGAAGAAAAGCAAAATGCAGATGTTGCACACAGACTTTGCAAAGTCAGTCGACAGATGTGACCATGTAGTGATAGCTCATACCGTGAGATATCAATAGGAATAACGGGTAAAGTGGAGCGGGGGGGGGGGCTTGGATCTTTAACTTCCTGACAAACTGCAAATATTCGGTACCCCAGGGCACAGTCCTTGCACCACTGCTCTGTACCCCAGGGCACAGTCCTTGCACCACTGCTCTGTACCCCAGGGCACAGTCCTTGCACCACTGCTCTGTACCCCAGGGCACAGTCCTTGCACCACTGCTCTGTACCCCAGGGCACAGTCCTTGCACCACTGCTCTGTACCACAGGGCACAGTCCTTGCACCACTGCTCTGTACCCTAGGGCACAGTCCTTGCACCACTGCTCTGTACCCCAGGGCACAGTCCTTGCACCACTGCTCTGTACCCCAAGGCACAGTCCTTGCACCACTGCTCTGTACCCCAGGACACAGACCTTGCACCACTGCTCTGTACCCCAGGGCACAGTCCTTGCACCACTGCTCTGTACCCCAGGGCACAATCCTTGCACCGCTGCTCTTTCTCATTCTTATTTCTGATATAGACAAAAATACAAGTCACAGCTTCCAGTTATCCTTTGCTGATGATACAAAAATCAGCATGAAAATTTCCTCTGTAGAAGACACCGAAAAATTACAAGCCGATATTAATAAAGTCCTCGATTGGTCAACGTAAAATAACATGATATTGAACGGTGATAAGACCCAGGTATTGACGCATGGCGGAAACGAGGAACTGAAAGGAAACACAGGACACAATCAGACCAACTCATAGAAGGAAAGCAACATGTAAAAGATCTGGGAATTATGATGTCTGACAACCTGACATTTAGTGAATATAATAATAATAATAATAATAATAATATTTATTTAGGTAAGGTACATACATAAAGAGATTTACAAAGTTTGTTGGCTTTATAGATAGAGCTAGTACATACAATGCCTAAAGCCACTATTACGCAAAGCGTTTCGGGCAGAACGTAACCGAGCAAATATGGCGACGGCCAGGAAGAAGATAGGAACATCTTCACATAGGAAGATATAAGAAGATAGCGAACAGATTGGATTATGAGAACGTTCAAAACCAGAGATCCCTCAGCAATACTAATACTATTTAAATCACTGGTGCTGTCCCGTCTTGAGAATTGCTCGGTACTCACTTTCCCTTTCAGAGCAGGAAAGATTTCTAAAATAGAGGGAATAGAGAACATATACGGCACGCATCCAAACGATAAAACATCTAAATTATTGGGATCGTCTCGAAGCGCTCAAAATGTACTCTCTGGAAAGGAGACGAGAAAGGTATCAAATAATATATACATGGAAGATACTGAAGGGCCAGGTCCCAAATTTGTACAATAGAATAACAACATACTGGAGCGAAAGATACGGAAGGAAATGCAGAATAGAACCAGTGAAGAGTAGAGGTGCCACAGACACAATCAGAGAACACTGTCTGAACATCAGAGGTCCACAGCTGTTCAACATCCTCCTAGTAAGCATTAGAAGAATTATTGCCGGAAGAAAGGTGGATATATTCAAGACGCACTTAGACAACTTGCAAAAAATGCCGGACCAACCGGGCATTAGTGGATCTGTTGGTCTATGGGCAGCTGCAAGCAACAGCCTGTTAGACCAAGTTATCACAAGTCGGCCGTGACAGAGATAAAGAGAGGCAGAGATAGAGAGCGAGAAAGAGCTAGAGAGCTAGAGAGCGAGAGCGAGAGAGCGAGAGCGAGAGAGCGAGAGCGAGAGAGCGAGAGCGAGAGAGCGAGAGAGCAAGAGAGCGAGAGAGCGAGAGCGAGAGAGAGCGAGAGAGAGCGAGAGAGAGCGAGAGAGAGAGCGAGAGAGAGAGCGAGAGAGAGAGCGAGAGAGAGAGAGCGAGAGAGAGAGCGAGAGAGAGAGCGAGAGAGAGAGCGAGAGAGAGAGCGAGAGAGAGAGCGAGAGAGCGAGAGAGCGAGAGAGCGAGAGAGAGAGCGAGAGAGAGAGCGAGAGAGAGAGCGAGAGAGAGAGCGAGAGAGAGAGCGAGAGAGAGAGAGCGAGAGCGCGAGAGAGCGAGAGCGAGAGAGAGCGCGAGAGAGCGAGAGCGCGAGAGAGCGAGAGCGAGAGAGAGCGAGAGAGAGCGAGAGCGAGAGCGAGAGAGAGCGAGAGCGAGAGAGAGCGAGAGAGAGAGAGCGAGAGAGAGAGAGCGAGAGAGAGAGAGCGAGAGAGAGCGAGAGAGAGCGAGAGAGAGAGAGCGAGAGAGCGAGAGAGCGAGAGAGAGAGAGCGAGAGAGAGAGAGCGAGAGAGAGAGAGCGAGAGAGAGAGA
>NC_091166.1:45371114-45460697 GCF_040958095.1 Procambarus clarkii | reverse complement strand
CATACCTGAACTGGTTTTAATGTTAATAATTTCTCTCTCCAAACCGCAAGAAGTACGTATAATATTTTCAGTAAAACTGAATTTCGTTAACTCACGTTTCCCCTGACTGTCATGTGCGACATATCCGCCAGGCGTACAGTTCGTACATGACATTCAACCATTAATATTACCAGTAAATTACTGCTAGAAACTCCCAGGATCATTTACCTTTACAAATTAAATTAATTCCAAACGTCTTGCAAACATCTTGGTTAAGTATGTGCAATATTCCTCAAGTGAATTCGTTATTATTATTATTATTATTATTATTAAGAAAATCATAGGAGCTGTAAGAAGGATTCGAACCTACACTCTCTGGGTTCGCACATGAACACACCTTAGACACGTGGCAATGTTGTGGTCTAGGGTGTGTGCTTGGCAGTATTCAGAGTGAAGGTTCGAATCCTCCTTAGATCTAGGAATAAAATATCTGAATTCCTTGCAATAAATCCATACTTCGCTTCCAGTAGATAAACGACATGTGAGATTAAGAAGCAAGTATAGTGTATTGTGAAGACTATTAATAACAAACAGCAGCTTACCCTATGGCCAGCCAGCCAGCCGGCCAGAAAGCCAGCCGGCCAGAAAGCCAGCCGGCCGGCTAGAAAGCCAGCCAGCCAGCCAGCCGGCCAGAAAGCCAGCCAACCAACCAACCACAAGGACATATCGATTAATTTTAAAGTATTTAGTATGCAAAATTCGTATACAAAATTTATAAAATATCAATTAATATTGTTATATACTGTATTAGATTTTACTGTCTAGCTAAGCTTAAGTTAGGTTAGGTTAACGTTTTTATGCTAAACTGCAAATTACTCGGTGAAGTATTTACTGGTGAGGTTTTAAGAGAGAACAACAGCAAAGCACTTTTTGGGAGATGTTGCTCACTCATCGTCTCTTAGGCTGCTCATCCAGGCTTCCTCATAGGCTGCTCATCCAGGCTTCCTCATAGGCTGCTCATCCAGGCTTCCTCATAGGCTGCTCATCCAGGCTTCCCCATAGGCTGATCGTTAAGGCTTCCTCATTGGCTGCTCATCCAGGCTTCCCCATAGGCTTCAACCGACCTCAAAAACACATTCGTTAATATTAATGAACTTTGTAAATAAAAAACAATGGTTTCGAGAATAGAAATTAACATGTAAATATATTATAATTTTGTACAATATTGGACCTATGATATGCTTGGTGAGGAGTTTTGGTTCAAGATGTATAACGATATGTATTTGTAATACGTGTGGGGGGGGGGGGGAGCAACTGGCAACCTATCTGCCCGAAACGCTGTGTGTACTAGTGGCTTTACAAGACTGTAAACACATCATGCTATGTACTCTCATAACCCCAATGTACCTTCCTATATATATATATATATATATATATATATATATATATATATATATATATATATATATATATATATATATATATATATATATATATATATATATATATATATACATATATATAGTATGGGTACCACCTCTGGTGCCAATGTGGGGACCCATAGCCTCGGAGAAGAAAATAAAAAGTATTCAGAGGAGACCTTGTGGTTTCTCACTGAACACTAATATTATCTTCTCCTACCACCCCCATTCTTTTGTATGTACACATATATATTTACTTTATTTGAACTTTGTTATAAAAAAGGAGTTACATATAGGTTACAAAGATGGTTATCATAGGTTGTCGAGTTCCTCCAGCTCCTCAGATGGCGGGCAGGAACCCTGGATGCAGTGCGCGTTTCCCCTCTGTATCGCCACGCTGAGGCGCTGGAAAAGAAAGCTGGCAGCTCTAGGATCCCTTGTTGTTTCAATGAGCCAAGAACCCAGTTCCTTCAAAAAACTGGTAGCACTTTTACCCCAGGCGCCGAGCGTCTCAGAAGCAATGGGAACAAAATTGTAGTGGTGATCCAGTTCTCTATACTTACGGGATTTGGCTGCTTCCCTGTGGGTGGCAGCGCCACCTGGTTGTGCAACACTGAGGTTAATGTAGGTGTTAGCCAGGGTTGATACGCACGTGTAGTCCCATACCAACTGCTTGCCATTCTTCCAGGGGTTCACTGTGATACCATCCGGGCGACCAATAAGAGCATCAGAGTTACGGGGCGTTAGGTATCGGGGCTCTCTTTCAGATGGGCATCCAGCTGTGGTGAGGCTCCTCTTGATGATGTCGTTAACTTCAATGTGCCTCGAGTGCCATCCCCCTGTGCTTTGGCAGAGTAGGCCATGGTGGCCGTACCTGTCAGCCACCACCTCGCCGCATATACACCTATATCTGGTGTGGATTGGGGCTATATATGGATATATATGGATATATGGATATATATATATGTATATATGTCGTACCTAGTAGCCAGAACGCACTTCTCAGCCTACTATGCAAGGCCCGATTTGCCTAATAAGCCAAGTTTTCCTGAATTAATATATTTTCTCTAATTTTTTTCTTATGAAATGATAAAGCTACCCATTTCATTATGTATGAGGTAATTTTTTTTTATTAGAGTTAAAATTAACGTAGATATATGACCGAACCTAACCAACCCTACCTAACCTAACCTAACCCATCTTTATAGGTTAGGTTAGGTTAGGTAGCCGAAAAAGTTAGGTTAGGTTAGGTTAGGTAGGTTAGGTAGTCGAAAAACAATTAATTCATGAAAACTTGGCTTATTAGGCAAATTGGGCCTTGCATAGTAGGCATAGAAGTGAGTTCTGGCTACTAGGTACGACATATATATATATATATATATATATATATATATATATATATATATATATATATATATATATATATATATATATATATAATATATATATATATATATATATATAATATATATATATATATATATATATATACACACATCGTTAAGTAAGGCCCAGGTGTGGCCGTCACCACATTTAGCAAGGTTAATCAGTTGTGTATTACGAATGGGAGTTTCTCAAATATATTACAAATTGATTATATAATCATGTATGTAAAGCGTTTTGCACTCATGAACAGGAAAGGGGGGGGGGGGGGCTTGATTAACGAGCTTTTGGTCTATGGGCAACCCGTCCTCGACTCAAGTCCATTCCATCCAGTGGTCGACCCTACAGACGCATTTTTAAATTCGTACATGTTGTTCCTTCAAAACGGGAATTTTCTGAAATATAAATTAATATTATAATATATTAGCATATTGTGCATATATAGGTTAGGTTAGGGGTTTAGGTTCTGTTGGCGATTATTTGTAATTGTAGTACGTGGATGAAGCATTTACAGCGTTGTGGTTCAAACAGAAGTCGTTACCAAAGCACTTGTGAGTCGTGTGTAAACCGTTTTTCATTTATAAACAGGGGGTTTAGCGGGAATATGGAATGGATTTTCGGTCTTTGTTTGGAGGACGGGCTGTTTTTCAGGCTAAGCTGTGATGAGACATCTGCTTTACAACGGATTCATTCCAAACTCGAAGGAAGACCTTCTGAGCCCTTTTCTTCCGCGTGTCAGTTCAATACGGAGTTGTGTACTGAAGGCGGCGGACCAGCTGGGCCCAGTGTGATGGAAACGGGAAATATTAAAGCCCTAATGATGACTTTAAACACTTCGGCTGGAAAATAAAGTTTTGTAAATATTCAGTTACGTAAAACTGAAGTGACAACATGTTGTAATATTGACAAATTGTTGGAGTGTTGTGACGAGTTGGTGTGAGATTAAGTTTTATTTTAATGGATGCCGGTCACTAAAAACTATTGGTACTTTGCTTAGTGAGATACTTTAAGCGCATTGTGATATCTGTGAGGAATAAAGGATATATCAGGGCCGAAAACGCGGTTATTGCTGTACGCTACTGAGTGCTTTTGCCTCGGGATAGTTTAGTGTTCTACAGGACACAGACGAACACAGGCGTTAACTTGCTGTTGACAAATTAGATACGTGTCGGTACGTCTAACTCTTTGTGCAGTGTTTCTCGTCTTGTGGTAATATCTTACGTCGTCTTGCTGAATGTGTGTGTGGGAGCGTGTCTCAGGCAGTGATGGGTCAACCACTTGACCCAGCCTGACCTCACTGGACGAGGTTCTCCAGCGTCCTCGTCCGTCATGACGTGGTACTCCAGCGCCCTCGTCCTTGATGACGTGGTACTCCAGCGCCCTCGTCCTTGATGACGTGGTACTCCAGCGCCCTCGTCCTTCATGACGTGGTACTCCAGCGTCCTCGTCTGTCAAGGTAAGCAACACCTCGACGCTCAAGCGCCAACTTTACGTTCGCTGCTTAAACACGAAAATTTAAATATTATTAGCCATAAGGATGTCATAATAAAAAA
Organism: Procambarus clarkii; assembly: GCF_040958095.1. Taxonomy (NCBI): domain Eukaryota; kingdom Metazoa; phylum Arthropoda; class Malacostraca; order Decapoda; family Cambaridae; genus Procambarus; species Procambarus clarkii. Next base: position 45,456,361 of record NC_091166.1, on the reverse strand, counting down.
CTAATACAGAATAATATAAATAATTATTTAACATGTCATTACAGGTAATTGGCCATTAGCTCATCGCGGGATAGAAATTCACCAATTTTCAAGGTACGTTAACTATTTTCATATTTCCATTGATGCCATATGGAATAATCGTGTCTGTTAATTATTCACGTTCTAAGGCCGGCTGGCTGACTGGCTGGTTGGCCGGCTGGCTGGTTGGCCGGCTGGCTGACTGGCCGGCTGGCTGGTTGGCCGGCTGGCTGACTGGCCGGCTGGCTGGTTGGCCGGCTGGCTGACTGGCCGGCTGGCTGGTTGGCCGGCTGGCTGACTGGTTGGCTGGCTAGCTGGCTGGCAGGCGGGAATGAGAGGAAGAAAGAGTTTTGACTTTTTATACCGAAAATATGCAAATTAGTGAAAACGGCGATTGGCCAGATTTTGCCCAAATTGATCAGCTGTGTTCAAAATACGATGCCTATCAGAACTATGACTCTTGAGCGTTATTTTTGATCCGAATTCAGGGTGATTGTACATTTTTGGAACTTTAAATTACGACTTAGGAATTATAAAAAGTGGTAAATTAAAATTCTAAATATGTACAATCACCCAGAATTGCGCTAAAAATTAACGCTCATGAGTGGCAAAAAAAAGTGGCAAACGCCTAGCAAAAAAGGTCCCAAACACCCAACAAAAAAGGTCCCAAACACCCAACAAAAATGTTCCCAAACACCCAACAAAAATGGTCCCAAACACCCAACAAAAAAGGTCCCAAACACCCAACAAAAAAGGTCCCAAACACCCAACAAAAATGGTCCCAAACACCCAACAAAAATGGTCCCAAACACCCAACAAAAAAGGTCTCAAACACCCAACAAAAATGGTCCCAAACACCCAACAAAAAAGGTCCCAAACACCTAACAAAAAGGTCCCAAACACCTAACAAAAAAGGTCCCAAACACCTAACAAAAAAGGTCCCAAACACCCAACAAAAATAGTCCCAAACGCTGTAAAAAAAATCCCCCCCCCCCCCCAAATCTAAAATACTCCAAAACGAAAAAATATGAAACGCCTGCAAAAAAATATGCCAAATGTTCAACCAAGACAATTCCAAACTCCAACGTTTTCTTGGTCGTTAATGAGGGTGGTAGCAGAGAGCATGTAAGTGTACGCGGGTGCCACACAAGGCTCGCCCGAATGCTACATATACTCTTCTTCTTCGAGGAGAAGAAGAGGAGTTTTTGCGCGATGAGTAGATAGACGGATAGACAGATAGGTGGATGGGTTGATCGACAGACGGTTAGAAAGCTAGATGTATAGATAGATAGATGGTTAGAAAGCTACATGAATGCACATTTGAATACTTAGAAAGCTAGATAGATGCACACTTGGATGGACAGATGCGGAGACAGACAAACCCGAGCAACACCAGAACGTAAACTTGCAGAAAGTAGCTGTGTGTGTGACCCCCAATTCACTAATTTGTCACTATTCAGCGAAGTGCAATCAGTATCAACACACCCCCCTGGGTAGTAGTGTCCATATTTACCTAAATGGGAATATCTATCAAAGATTAGTACAGTGTCTGTGTTTGTCTTATTTTGTTGAATCTTTATTGTGTTCGTAGTGCAGAGAACATCCATAACGGGAGGATGTGTTATCGTTGTAGCTGTTGGTCTGTCTGTATAACGGGGGTAGTTGAAGTTATGGCCGAGTGGTGGAGGTGTGGTACAGGTGTCACGATAGCCAGATGTGGCCATGCTATCCTCAGTCTGTGCCTGGCCTCTATGGGAGGAAGCTTACCCTTCAAGTCTCGCTCTCACTTTTACCTGAATCATCACAAGTAAGTTACTGCTTAAACAAAAGAAAATTACTGGAATGTTTAGAATGTATATATTAAATTATTTTTGAGTGCCTTAATTTTGAGGATAAGGAATTTTGACTGGTCGTGGATGGCTGAAATGTCAGTTAAAACAACACAAAAATGTCTTGGTTTCCTTTATGTTAAAAATATTAATTGACAATAACATTTTCTGAACCAACGTGCAGGAATATTTGCTTCCTATTTATGTATTTTATGTAAAGGCAATTTTTTCTCCTTTCAAGTTTTTATTTTTTTCTTACATTCTTATTTCATTCACTCGCAAACTCACTCTGTTCAATGAGAAACAATTAATAATAATAATGCCTTTGCACACACACACACACACACACACACATGAGAATTATGAGAAGGATTAAAACAGAAGAGGACTGTTTGAGGCTTCAAGAAGACCTAGACAAGCTGAAGGAATGGTCGAACAAATGGTTGTTAGAGTTTAACCCAACCAAATGTAATGTAATGAAGATAGGTGTAGGGAGCAGGAGGCCAGATACAAGGTATCATCTGGGAGAGGAAATTCTTCAGGAGTCAGAGAAGGAAAAAGACTTGGGGGTTGATATCACGCCAGACCTGTCTCCTGCAGCACATATCAAGCGGATAACATCAGCGGCATATGCCAGGCTGGCCAACATACGAACGGCATTCAGAAACTTGTGTAAAGAATCATTCAGAACTTTGTATACCACATATGTCAGGCCAATCCTGGAGTATGCAGCCCCAGCATGGAGTCCATATCTAGTCAAGGATAAGACTAAACTGGAAAAGGTTCAAAGGTTTGCCACCAGACTAGTACCCGAGCTGAGAGGTATGAGCTACGAGGAGAGACTACGGGAATTAAACCTCACTTCGCTGGAAGACAGAAGAGTTAGGGGGGACATGATCACCACATTCAAGATTCTGAAGGGGATTGATAGGGTAGATAAAGACAGTCTATTTAACACAAGGGGAACACGCACAAGTGGACACAGGTGGAAACTGAGTGCCCAAATGAGCCACAGAGATATTAGAAAGAACTTTTTTAGTGTCAGAGTGGTTGACAAATGGAATGCATTAGGGGGTGATGTGGTGGAGGCTGACTCCATACACAGTTTCAAGTGTAGATATGACAGAGCCCGATAGGCTCAGGAATCTGTACACCTGTTGATTGACGGTTGAGAGGCGGGACCAAAGAGCCAGAGCTCAACCCCCGCAAACACAACTAGGTGAGTACAACTAGGTGAGTACACACACACACACACACACACACACACACACACACACACACACACACACACACACACACACACACACACACACACATGTCCTACATGTCGATGTTTGCGGATGACGCAAAGTTGATGAGAAGAGTTGTGACAGATGAGGATTGCAGGATCCTCCAAGAGGACCTGAACAGGTTGCAGAGATGGTCAGAGAAATGGCTACTGGAATTCAACACGAGCAAATGTAAAGTTATGGAAATGGGACTAGGAGATAGGAGACCAAAGGGACAGTACACAATGAAGGGGAACAGCCTACCTGTAACGACGCGTGAAAGAGACCTGGGGGTGGACGTAACACCTAATCTATCTCCTGAGGCACATATTAATAGGATAACGACAGCAGCGTACTCTACACTGGCAAAAGTTAGAACATCATTCAGAAACCTAAGTAAGGAGGCATTTAGGGCGCTTTACACTGCCTACGTGAGGCCAGTCTTAGAGTATGCCGCCTCATCATGGAGTCCCCATCTGAAGAAGCATATAATGAAACTGGAAAAGGTTCAGAGGTTTGCAACGAGACTCGTCCCAGAGCTACGAGGGATGGGGTATGAGGAGCGCCTGAGGGAACTGTGCCTTACGACACTAGAAAGAAGAAGGGAGAGGGGGGACATGATAGGAACGTATAAGATACTCAGAGGGATTGACAGAGTGGACATAGACGAAATGTTCACACGGAATAGTAACAGAACGAGGGGACATGGATGGAAGCTTGAAACTCAGATGAGTCACAGAGATGTTAGGAAGTTTTCTTTTAGCGTGAGAGTAGTGGGAAAATGGAATGCACTTCAGGAACAGGTTGTGGAAGCAAATACTATTCATAATTTTAAAACCAGGTATGATAGGGAAATGGGACAGGAGTCATTGCTGTAAACAACCGATGCTCGAAAGGCGGGATCCAAGAGTCAATGCTCGATCCTGCAGACACAACTAGGTGAGTACTAGGTGAGTACACACACACACACACACACACACACACACACTATTGGAGGAAATATTGTGTGAAAGTTTAAATGTGTCTGAAACAGTGCCACGATATAATTGCCAATAAAATATTTGCGTGCAGACATCAACGTGCATATGACAGAGGCTTCACAAAGCTGTGGGAGTAGTTTTGAAATTTTAGGAGAATTTCCTGCCCTCCTAACCTACCAGAGGACCCTTCTCCTTGAGGTTATCTTGAGATGATTTCGGGGCTTAGCGTCCCCGCGGCCCGGTCCTTGACCAGGCCTCCTTTATGTTACACATTCCCAGGAAGCAGCCCGTAGCAGCTGTCTAACTCCCAGGTGCCTATTTACTGCTAGGTAACAGTGGCATCAGGACGAAAGAAAGTTTTGCCCATTTGTCTCCGCCTCCACCGGGAACCGAACCCGGAACCTCAGGAGTGCGAATCCGAAGCGCTGTCCACCCAGCTGTCAGGCTTACTTACAGTTTTGGAAAAAAATCCTAAATTTATTTTTAATTATTTTTCTTTTTCAAATCACGTCCATTTTCGGCCATACGGGTAAACGGCCAAATTCAGACGTAATTTGTAAGTGGAAAGGTTGTCGCTACGAGACCAAATGTAGAGGCCCATGGGCCAGATTCACGAAGCAGTTACGCCAGCACCTACGAACCTGTCCATCTTTTCTCAATCTTTGACGGCTTTGTTTACAATAATTAAACAGTTAATGAGCTCCGAAGCACCAGGAGGCTGTTCATAACAATAACAACAGTTGATTGGCAAGTTTTCATGCTTGTAAACTGTTTAATAAATGTAACCAAAGCCGTCAAAGATTGAGGAAAGATGTACACGTTCGTAAGTAGTTGCGTAACTGCTTGGTGAATCTGTCCCCTGGTTGTCAGGGTCCTGGTGGGGTCTCCTCTCAGCCTTGCTCCACCGGCTCCTCATCCACCTTGGTCGTGGGGAATCTCCTCAATGCAAGTGATGTACTTTAAGGGACTCCTTGGGTCCTCCTCACACTGACGGCTGAGTGGGGGCCTGACGACTGAGTGGACAGCGTTCGGGATTCGTAGTCCTAAGGGTCCGGATTCGACCCCCGGCGGAGGCGGAAACAAATGGGCAGTTTCTTTCACCTTCTGATGCCTCTGTTCACTTAGCAGTAAACAGATACCTGGGGAGTTAGACTACGAACTACTTCCTGTGGGCGTGTGTGAAAAAACAGTTGATTGACAGTTGAGAGGCGGGCCCAAAGAGCTATATACAACTTAACCACTAGAACAACGGGTGCTTGGTTTACTCTAGAATGATGTCAGGAAAGCTAATGTCGTACTTGACATCTTGATGTCAAGTACGTCAAGACGTCAAGGCTCTTGACGTCTACTTAATCGATCCTGTCCGTTCTTGAAGAAAACTTCTATCTTGAGATGATTTCTGGGCTTTAGTGTCCCCGCGGCCCGGTCCTCGACCAGGCCTCCACCCCCAGGAAGCAGCCCGTGACAGCTGACTAACACCCAGGTACCTATTTACTGCTAGGTAACAGGGGCATAGGTTGAAAGAAACTCTGCCCATTGTTTCTCGCCGGCGCCTGGGATCGAACCCGGGACCACAGGATCACAAGTCCAGCGTGCTGTCCGCTCGGCCGACCGGCTCCCCTTGACTGAACATACTTGACTGAACTTAGTTGACAACCAACCGCGGTGTGCAGCGGAAGACAGGAGTTCCCTCCCTAACGAATACTCAGACAATAATAATGCACCATAGATCAACAATGACAATAATCATTGTATCATGATCATTGTATCATTGTATCGTGATTATTGTATCATGATCATTGTATCCTGATTATTGTTGTATCATGATCATCGTATCATGATCATTGTATCATCCATCCACCCGGTGGATGAGGATTATGATAATTGTATCGTGAGCATTGTATCGTATCATTGCATCATGATCATTGTATCATGATCATTGTATCGTATCATTGCATCATGATCATTGTATCATGATCATTGTATCGTGATCATTGTATCATGATTATTGTATCGTGTTCATTGAATCATTGTATGGTGATCATTGAATCATTGTATGGTGATCATTGAATCATTGTATCGTGATCATGTATTATGATCATTGCATCATTGAATCATGATCATCATATCGTGATCATGTATCATGATCATTGTATTGTGATCATTGTATTATGATCATTGTATCGTGATCATTGTATCATGATCATTGTATCGCGATCATTGTATCATGATCATTGTATCACTGAATCGTGATTATCGTGATCATTGTATCATGATCATTGAATCGTGATCATTGTATCGTGATCATTGTATCGTGATCATTGTATCATAATCATTGTATCATGATCGTTGTTTTATAATTGTATCATTGTGTCGTGATCATTGTATTTTTGTATCGTGATCATTGTATTTTTGTATCGTGATCATTGTATTTTTGTATCGTGATCATTGTATTTTTGTATCTTGATCATTGTATCATTGTATCGTGATCATTGTATCATTGTATCGTGATCATTGTATCATGATCATTGTATCGTGATCATTGTATCGTGATCATTGTATCGTGATCATTGTATCATGATCACTGTATCGTGATCATTGTATCATGATCATTGTATCGTGATCATTGTATCATGATCATTGAATCATTGTATCATTGGTCGTGATCTTTGTATCATGATCATTGTATCGTGATCATTGTATCATGATCATTGTATCATGATCATTGTGTCGTGATCATTTTATCATCATTGTATCGTAATCATTGTATTGTGATCATTGTATCATAATTGTATCATTGTATCGTGATCATTGTATAATGATCATTGTATCATGATCACTGTATCTTTGTATCATGATCACTGTATCTTTGTATCATGATCACAGTATCTTTGAATCATGATCATTGTATCATGATCATTGTATCATGATCATTGTATCATGATCATTGTATCATGATCATTGTGTCGTGATCATCGTATCATGATCATTGTATCATTGTCTCCTGATCATTGTGTTGTGATCATTGTAACCTGATCATTTTATCGTAATCATTGTATAATGGTCCTTGAACCATTGTATCGTATCCTTGAACCATTGTATCGTATCCTTGAATCATTGTATCGTTATCATTGTATCATGATCATTGTGTCATGATCATTGTATCATGATCATTGTATCATGATCATTGTCGTGCTATCATTATACACGATCAACCCCTCGATGGTCAGGTGCAATGATAGCACACAGAGTCTCGCAATCACAGGCAGGTGTTGTGTCTTGACAGCACACAGATATATATATCGCCAGGTGTGTGTCTTTGACTTCCCCCTACACCTGTGTCAGGTGTGGAGATCGTCCGTGCTCTGTTTCCCCACCAAGAGCAACACACGGACCGATGCTTTTCACATCGTGCGCAGGGCACCTGAGTTGGCAAGAGTGATTTCATCCCTGGCAGGCGTACGAGGTAAAGTTACAGAGTGCTTAGGCGGCGGCACTTAATTTACTTAGTTTCGTCCCCTCGAGCAGGGTCTGGCGTCCCCTCGAGCAGAGGCTGGCGTCATCTTGAGCAGCGGTTGGCGTCCCCTCGGGCAGGGGGCTGGCGTCCCCTCGGGCAGCGGCTGGCGTCCTCTCGAGCAGGGTGTTGGCGTCCCCTCGAGCAGGGGGCTGGCGTCCCCTCGGGCAGGGGGCTGGCGTCCCCTCGGGCAGCGGCTGGCGTCCCCTCGAGCAGAGACTGGCGTCATCTTGAGCAGCGGTTGGCGTCCTCTCGAGCAGGGGGCTGGCGTCCCCTCGGGCAGCGGCTGGCGTCCCCTCGAGCAGGGGGCTGGCGTCCTCTCAAGCAGCGGTTGGCGTCCTCTCGAGCAGGGGGCTGGCGTCCCCTCGGGCAGCGGCTGGCGTCCCCTCGGGCAGCGGCTAGCATCCCCTCGAGCAGCGGCTGGCGTCCCCTCGGGCAGGGGGCTGGCGTCCTCTCAAGCAGCGGCTGGCGTCCTCTCGAGCAGGGGGCTGGCGTCCCCTCGGGCAGCGGCTAGCGTCCCCTCGAGCAGCGGCTGGCGTCCCCTCGAGCAGCGGCTGGCGTCCCCTCGAGCAGCGGCTGGCGTCCCCTCGGGCAGCGGCTAGCGTCCCCTCGAGCAGCGGCTGGCGTCCCCTCGAGCAGCGGCTGGCGTCCTCTCAAGCAGCGGCTGGCGTCCTCTCGAGCAGGGGGCTGGCGTCCTCTCAAGCAGCGGCTGGCGTCCTCTCGAGCAGGGGGCTGGCGTCCTCTCAAGCAGCGGCTGGCGTCCTCTCGAGCAGGGGGCTGGCGTCCTCTCAAGCAGCGGTTGGCGTCCTCTCGAGCAGGGGGCTGGCGTCCCCTCGGGCAGCGGCTGGCGTCCCCTCGGGATAGAGTATATGGTAGAGATGGGACCTATTTAAAGAGTACCAACCTAGAATGGGCCAATTTTTTAACATATTTATTATTGTGTTTAGCCAGATAAATGTTCAATATTTTTACCACTGTAAATACTTTTCATACATTGCCTCATGGTGTTTGCTGTAAGCCTACTTCTTGGTGAGAGTTTTATAGCCTCAGTTTACAGCCTATTTTATGGTGAGTGATTGTAACGGGGGGTGGGGAAAATAGCTCTATCTTGTCCATTATTCCACCCCCCAGTTAACTAACGAGGCCGGGGGAAACAGCTCTCTCTAGTCCGTTATCCCGTCCCCAGTTAGCTAACTATTCTAGAGCACTCCCAGAGTTCCTAAGACAACCCCTCTCGTTCAACACCTTGTACCCTAGGTATTTGACTACCTAGGTGCTAAGACTACAAGGCGCCGTAACTTGGTCAGTTACCCGAAACTCCAGAGAGAACTCTAGAATACAGAATCACTGCCACAAACGTATAAGAGAAAACGAAAGGAAAGAAATGAATAGTGAAGTAATTAGTGAGGGTTTGGGGTGAGAGGTAGGGAGGTGGGAGGAGCGAGGAGGGTCATTAGTTGAAAGTGAGAGTTCAGAGAGGGGTGGAGAGAGAGGTGTAGATAGGTAGAAGTAGAAGAGTAGATAGGTAGAAGTAGAAGAGTAGATAGTAGAAGTAGGAAGTAGATAGTAGAAGACGAAATGCTGCCACCATCCATTCATGATCATTACATACAAGACAAGGAATGGAACTTGTCTGTATCACAAAATTCTCAAAAGATGTTATCAAGGTCATTATTGATATGTCCCATCTCTATCCTGTACTCATTCTAAACCATGAAACCAGTAATCACAGAGGCTTTCTCACCTCAACTCAAAATTTCTAGGAACACAGTGAAAGACCATTTAAATAATAAATTCAACAATTATATTTTTCATGATAAATATCATAACTTAAGCAATCAAATTAAAATGTTAAAGATTAATATTCAAAGTGAGTCATCCTCCAAGAATCTGAGAACACTACAACTGACTGCCCCTGATCATCACACAACACTTGTAAAACACGACCAAGTCACCTTACTGCTCAACTCACCAAGTGTTTCTGCCTATAACTGGATAGAGGGGGGGGGGGAGAGTCTGCAGCTGTCAGGCAGCTTCACCCCATCCGACCGACAGCCTGTCTCGGCTGTTGTCCTCCTGTTCTGCTGCCTGGTCTTCTGTCTTGTTAAGGCTAATGCTCTCGAATCGATTGCTCTCCGAGTATATATTGGGAAACCTAGTAGCTAACTCCGCCCACAAGTAGATAGCCTCCAGCTCTCTACCAAGCCACTCCTTAAACGTCGGCCTGTTTGAAGGCTAACAGGCTACAATTATAAGATTAGCGGAAGCAAGGTGAAATTCACATGATCTGACCTCAGGTCACTTGGGGTCATTAACTCTTTAGAGGTGTGAGATCTCAGGCCGACAACCTGGCGCCTTTCCAAGTCCCTGTCTGTGACTCATGTACTATATATATTTTAAATTAACTAAATCAAAACACTTTACAGTGTTACATCTCCCCTTCTCCCCGAAATAAAGTTTTTGCTACACTGCTAAAGCAAGCTAGCTGTGTGCAACAACTTTATTAACGAAAAAAAATACATCCTAGCTAAACAAATATACATCATCCTACTCTAAAAAATGAAATATATAGACAGACGTCCATTGTCTCTGGCTGGGCGACGTCACTGCTTGGTCTTGTAGATAATCCTGTACCACATTTCTTCAACACAACTGCCTCCGTCGCTTCTCCGTCGTTAACGCACAACAACCCTTGGTCAACCAGAAAGCCGTTACTACTTGAACTGCGCACAGGACCGTGGAATTCGGTTGTCCCAGCTGATCTGTAATTGGCCCTACGTCAGTCACCATGAGAGACGTATATTGGGGTTCTTCACAGCTATGGGGACTACAAGTTTCGAGACCTTCATATAATTGCCAACAGTAGAAATCCCATCCTACTCTTCTTCCTCCCTGTTGCTCCAGCACGCCTCCTTCAGAGAGCCACTTCTGACAGCCACATCAAGTCCGCATGACACAGGAAGAATCACTCAACAGAGCAACATGCTTGCAGGAGGGGCGGCCAGTTAAGGCAAACGATCCTGTCTTGCAATTATGCTCCATGCAATGATGCTGACACCAGCAAGGGACACTAGGCATCGTGTCTCACTCAGCTTGTCTTATCTTCTTCTTTCTTCTTTCTTCTCTCTTCCTTCTTCTCTCTTCCTCCTCCCATGGGTCTTTGACAAGCGACCTGGGGTCCATTGGGGTCCGTCCGTCCTGGGGTCCATCCTGGGTAGACCGATGTTGGTGGGACAGACTGGAGTCGTTGTTGCTCCTCTTCCATCTTTACTGGGTCGTCTGGGGTCGTCTGCAGAACGACCTGGGGTCCACTGGGGGTCCGTCCGTCTTGGGGTCCACTGGGGTCCGTCCGTCCTGGGGTCCACTGGGTAGACCAATGTTGACCGACCGAGAGGGCTGTATCTCGGGGGTCCCCTGGGGTGATGGTGGTGGTGGTGGCCCTGACATCCAGGTAGGGGGCTGGTCGTGGTGGTGGTGAGGAACGCCCCTGAGTGTGGTACACAGCAGCCGTCTCTCTCTTCTGTATATGCATCGCGCCTCTCCTCTGGCTCCCACCTGTGAATGAACAGGAAGGCGACAATACCGTGCTCCCAAGATGTTGTGTGACCCTGTAGTTTGTATAGGGTTTACACAGTCAAATCATACCACTCTCCTCCTGGCAACAACTACACTTAAATTTTTAAAGTAATCCAATTAACTCTGAATGATGTTGACTTGGTGGAACATAAAACAGTAACAGAGTAAAGTTAGAGAAGAGAGAATAAGGTCATCACTACTTTTAACTTGTCACAAAAAAAAATCAACACTAATAGACAAAACACTAGCCTAAACTTAACTGTACCGTTCCTAATCTTAAGTACATAATTAACCGTTACTCCCACCCTTAACCTACAGCCACCTACGTGACCCAGAGTGTTTTCCTAGCTTCTCCGCCGGTCAACAACTCAAAACTGTTGCCACCCCCTGTGACCAGACTATCTAACGTCGAGCGTCCCCAACGTGAAGTCTACTGACATACTAAGCCTCCCCCTAGCATGCTGTGCAATACCAGTACACCTCGGGTTATTGCGTTCAAATGGAGTAAAACAGTCGATCGCCATAATCTGAGCAGAACCACTACTTAAACTACTTAAGAACTACACCTGCCACTCCCCACTGACCTGGAGACCAGCGGTGGCTGGGTGTCCCCGTGGGACATGCGAGGTCACCTGTCACACTCAGGTGAGCTCCACTACCAACACCGCTAAGTTCCCAAATCACCAAATATTATCACTAACATTAATCACTACACTCGCAAGTTCTGGTGAACATTCCCTGAACTTCACAAAACACACAAACTCACTAAACCACAACGCCAGAGAATCACTATCTCCTAACCTGAAAAAAGCTCGCTAAATCGCGAATAATAAACACCTGTCAAGATCTCCCTGATAGCGCCTGAGCGGCAAAAAGACACGTGGGACTGAACAATGTTAAATGTACACCAATACCTACAACATTGTTCAACACCGCTGCCAACATTGTAACGGGGGGTGGGGGAAATAGCTCTATCTTGTCCATTATTCCACCCCCCAGTTAACTAACGAGGCCTGGGGAAACAGCTCTCTCTAGTCCGTTATCCCGTCCCCAGTTAGCTAACTATTCTAGAGCACTCCCAGAGTTCCTAAGACAACCCCTCTCGTTCAACACCTTGTACCCTAGGTATTTGACTACCTAGGTGCTAAGACTACAAGGCGCCGTAACTTGGTCAGTTACCCGAAACTCTAGAGAGAACTCTAGAATACAGAATCACTGCCACAAACGTATAAGAGAAAACGAAATGAAAGAAATGAATAGTGAAGTAATTAGTGAGGGTTTGGGGTGAGAGGTGGGAGGAGCGAGGAGGGTCATTAGTTGAAAGTGAGAGTTCAGAGAGGGGTGGAGGGAGAGGTGTAGATAGGTAGAAGTAGAAGAGTAGATAGTAGAAGTAGGAAGTAGATAGTAGAAGACGAAATGCTGCCACCATCCATTCATGATCATTACATACAAGACAAGGAATGGAACTTGTCTGTATCACAAAATTCTCAAAAGATGTTATCAAGGTCATTATTGATATGTCCCATCTCTATCTTGTACTCATTCTAAACCATGAAACCAGTAATCACAGAGGCTTTCTCACCTCAACTCAAAATTTCTAGGAACACAGTGAAAGACCATTTAAATAATAAATTCAACAATTATATTTTTCATGATAAATATCATAACTTAAGCAATCCAATTAAAATGTTAAAGATTAATATTCAAAGTGAGTCATCCTCCAAGAATCTGAGAACACTACAACTGACTGCCCCTGATCATCACACAACACTTGTAAAACACGACCAAGTCACCTTACTGCTCAACTCACCAAGTGTCTCTGCCTATAACTGGATAGAGGGGGGGGGGGGGGGGGGAGAGTCTGCAGCTGTCAGGCAGCTTCACCCCCATCCGACCGACAGCCTGTCTCGGCTGTTGTCCTCCTGTTCTGCTGCCTGGTCTTCTGTCTTGTTAAGGCTAATGCTCTCGAATCGATAGCTCTCCGAGTATATATTGGGAAACCTAGTAGCTAACTCCGCCCACAAGTAGATAGCCTCCGGCTCTCTACCAAGCCACTCCTTAAACGTCGGTCTGTTTGAAGGCTAACAGGCTACAATTATAAGATTAGCGGAAGCAAGGTGAAATTCACATGATCTGACCTCAGGTCACTTGGGGTCATTAACTCTTTAGGGGTGTGAGATTGAGATCTCAGGCCGACAACCTGGCGCCTTTCCAAGTCCCTGTCTGTGACTCATGTACTATATATATTTTAAATTAACTAAATCAAAACACTTTACAGTGTTACATCTCCCCTTCTCCCCGAAATAAAGTTTTTGCTACACTGCTAAAGCAAGCTAGCTGTGTGCAACAACTTTATTAACGAAAAAAAAATACATCCTAGCTAAACAAATATACATCATCCTACTCTAAAAAATGAAATATATAGACAGACGTCCATTGTCTCTGGCTGGGCGACGTCACTGCTTGGTCTTGTAGATAATCCTGTACCACATTTCTTCAACACAACTGCCTCCGTCGCTTCTCCGTCGTTAACGCACAACAACCCTTGGTCAACCAGAAAGCCGTTACTACTTGAACTGCGCACAGGACCGTGGAATTCGGTTGTCCCAGCTGATCTGTAATTGGCCCTACGTCAGTCACCATGAGAGACGTATATTGGGGTTCTTCACAGCTATGGGGACTACAAGTTTCGAGACCTTCATATAGTTGCCAACAGTAGAAATCCCATCCTACTCTTCTTCCTCCCTGTTGCTCCAGCACGCCTCCTTCAGAGAGCCACTTCTGACAGCCTCATCAAGTCCGCATGACACAGGAAGAATCACTCAACAGAGCAACATGCTTGCAGGAGGGGCGGCCAGTTAAGGCAAACGATCCTGTCTTGCAATTATGCTCCATGCAATGATGCTGACACCAGCAAGGGACACTAGGCATCGTGTCTCACTCAGCTTGTCTTATCTTCTTCTTTCTTCTTTCTTCTCTCTTCCTTCTTCTCTCTTCCTCCTCCCATGGGTCTTTGACAAGCGACCTGGGGTCCATTGGGGTCCGTCCGTCCTGGGGTCCATCCTGGGTAGACCGATGTTGGTGGGACAGACTGGAGTCGTTGTTGCTCCTCTTCCATCTTTACTGGGTCGTCTGGGGTCGTCTGCAGAACGACCTGGGGTCCACTGGGGGTCCGTCCGTTTTGGGGTCCACTGGGGTCCGTCCGTCCTGGGGTCCACTGGGTAGACCAATGTTGACCGACCGAGAGGGCTGTATCTCGGGGGTCCCCTGGGGTGATGGTGGTGGTGGTGGCCCTGACATCCAGGTAGGGGGCTGGTCGTGGTGGTGGTAAGGAACGCCCCTGAGTGTGGTACACAGCAGCCGTCTCTCTCTTCTGTATATGCATCGCGCCTCTCCTCTGGCTCCCACCTGTGAATGAACAGGAAGGCGACAATACCGTGCTCCCAAGATGTTGTGTGACCCTGTAGTTTGTATAGGGTTTACACAGTCAAATCATACCACTCTCCTCCTGGCAACAACTACACTTAAATTTTTAAAGTAATCCAATTAACTCTGAATGATGTTGACTTGGTGGAACATAAAACAGTAACAGAGTAAAGTTAGAGAAGAGAGAATAAGGTCATCACTACTTTTAACTTGTCACAAAAAAAAATCAACACTAATAGACAAAACACTAGCCTAAACTTAACTGTACCGTTCCTAATCTTAAGTACATAATTAACCGTTACTCCCACCCTTAACCTACAGCCACCTACGTGACCCAGAGTGTTTCCCTAGCTTCTCCGCCGGTCAACAACTCAAAACTGTTGCCACCCCCTGTGACCAGACTATCTAACGTCGAGCGTCCCCAACGTGAAGTCTACTGACATACTAAGCCTCCCCCTAGCATGCTGTGCAATACCAGTACACCTCGGGTTATTGCGTTCAAATGGAGTAAAACAGTCGATCGCCATAATCTGAGCAGAACCACTACTTAAACTACTTAAGAACTACACCTGCCACTCCCCACTGACCTGGAGACCAGCGGTGGCTGGGTGTCCCCGTGGGACATGCGAGGTCACCTGTCACACTCAGGTGAGCTCCACTACCAACACCGCTAAGTTCCCAAATCACCAAATATTATCACTAACATTAATCACTACACTCGCAAGTTCTGGTGAACATTCCCTGAACTTCACAAAACACACAAACTCACTAAACCACAACGCCAGAGAATCACTATCTCCTAACCTGAAAAAAGCTCGCTAAATCGCGAATAATAAACACCTGTCAAGATCTCCCTGATAGCGCCTGAGCGGCAAAAAGACACGTGGGACTGAACAATGTTAAATGTACACCAATACCTACAACATTGTTCAACACCGCTGCCAACATTGTAACGGGGGGTGGGGGAAATAGCTCTATCTTGTCCATTATTCCACCCCCCAGTTAACTAACGAGGCCTGGGGAAACAGCTCTCTCTAGTCCGTTATCCCGTCCCCAGTTAGCTAACTATTCTAGAGCACTCCCAGAGTTCCTAAGACAACCCCTCTCGTTCAACACCTTGTACCCTAGGTATTTGACTACCTAGGTGCTAAGACTACAAGGCGCCGTAACTTGGTCAGTTACCCGAAACTCTAGAGAGAACTCTAGAATACAGAATCACTGCCACAAACGTATAAGAGAAAACGAAATGAAAGAAATGAATAGTGAAGTAATTAGTGAGGGTTTGGGGTGAGAGGTGGGAGGAGCGAGGAGGGTCATTAGTTGAAAGTGAGAGTTCAGAGAGGGGTGGAGGGAGAGGTGTAGATAGGTAGAAGTAGAAGAGTAGATAGTAGAAGTAGGAAGTAGATAGTAGAAGACGAAATGCTGCCACCATCCATTCATGATCATTACATACAAGACAAGGAATGGAACTTGTCTGTATCACAAAATTCTCAAAAGATGTTATCAAGGTCATTATTGATATGTCCCATCTCTATCATGTACTCATTCTAAACCATGAAACCAGTAATCACAGAGGCTTTCTCACCTCAACTCAAAATTTCTAGGAACACAGTGAAAGACCATTTAAATAATAAATTCAACAATTATATTTTTCATGATAAATATCATAACTTAAGCAATCCAATTAAAATGTTAAAGATTAATATTCAAAGTGAGTCATCCTCCAAGAATCTGAGAACACTACAACTGACTGCCCCTGATCATCACACAACACTTGTAAAACACGACCAAGTCACCTTACTGCTCAACTCACCAAGTGTCTCTGCCTATAACTGGATAGAGGGGGGGGGGGGGAGAGTCTGCAGCTGTCAGGCAGCTTCACCCCCATCCGACCGACAGCCTGTCTCGGCTGTTGTCCTCCTGTTCTGCTGCCTGGTCTTCTGTCTTGTTAAGGCTAATGCTCTCGAATCGATAGCTCTCCGAGTATATATTGGGAAACCTAGTAGCTAACTCCGCCCACAAGTAGATAGCCTCCGGCTCTCTACCAAGCCACTCCTTAAACGTCGGTCTGTTTGAAGGCTAACAGGCTACAATTATAAGATTAGCGGAAGCAAGGTGAAATTCACATGATCTGACCTCAGGTCACTTGGGGTCATTAACTCTTTAGAGGTGTGAGATTGAGATCTCAGGCCGACAACCTGGCGCCTTTCCAAGTCCCTGTCTGTGACTCATGTACTATATATATTTTAAATTAACTAAATCAAAACACTTTACAGTGTTACATCTCCCCTTCTCCCCGAAATAAAGTTTTTGCTACACTGCTAAAGCAAGCTAGCTGTGTGCAACAACTTTATTAACGAAAAAAAAATACATCCTAGCTAAACAAATATACATCATCCTACTCTAAAAAATGAAATATATAGACAGACGTCCATTGTCTCTGGCTGGGCGACGTCACTGCTTGGTCTTGTAGATAATCCTGTACCACATTTCTTCAACACAACTGCCTCCGTCGCTTCTCCGTCGTTAACGCACAACAACCCTTGGTCAACCAGAAAGCCGTTACTACTTGAACTGCGCACAGGACCGTGGAATTCGGTTGTCCCAGCTGATCTGTAATTGGCCCTACGTCAGTCACCATGAGAGACGTATATTGGGGTTCTTCACAGCTATGGGGACTACAAGTTTCGAGACCTTCATATAGTTGCCAACAGTAGAAATCCCATCCTACTCTTCTTCCTCCCTGTTGCTCCAGCACGCCTCCTTCAGAGAGCCACTTCTGACAGCCTCATCAAGTCCGCATGACACAGGAAGAATCACTCAACAGAGCAACATGCTTGCAGGAGGGGCGGCCAGTTAAGGCAAACGATCCTGTCTTGCAATTATGCTCCATGCAATGATGCTGACACCAGCAAGGGACACTAGGCATCGTGTCTCACTCAGCTTGTCTTATCTTCTTCTTTCTTCTTTCTTCTCTCTTCC
Source organism: Procambarus clarkii (assembly GCF_040958095.1). Taxonomy (NCBI): domain Eukaryota; kingdom Metazoa; phylum Arthropoda; class Malacostraca; order Decapoda; family Cambaridae; genus Procambarus; species Procambarus clarkii. The sequence continues at coordinate 45,438,768 of NC_091166.1, read as the reverse complement.
TTCTTCTCTCTTCCTCCTCCCATGGGTCTTTGACAAGCGACCTGGGGTCCATTGGGGTCCGTCCGTCCTGGGGTCCATCCTGGGTAGACCGATGTTGGTGGGACAGACTGGAGTCGTTGTTGCTCCTCTTCCATCTTTACTGGGTCGTCTGGGGTCGTCTGCAGAACGACCTGGGGTCCACTGGGGGTCCGTCCGTTTTGGGGTCCACTGGGGTCCGTCCGTCCTGGGGTCCACTGGGTAGACCAATGTTGACCGACCGAGAGGGCTGTATCTCGGGGGTCCCCTGGGGTGATGGTGGTGGTGGTGGCCCTGACATCCAGGTAGGGGGCTGGTCGTGGTGGTGGTAAGGAACGCCCCTGAGTGTGGTACACAGCAGCCGTCTCTCTCTTCTGTATATGCATCGCGCCTCTCCTCTGGCTCCCACCTGTGAATGAACAGGAAGGCGACAATACCGTGCTCCCAAGATGTTGTGTGACCCTGTAGTTTGTATAGGGTTTACACAGTCAAATCATACCACTCTCCTCCTGGCAACAACTACACTTAAATTTTTAAAGTAATCCAATTAACTCTGAATGATGTTGACTTGGTGGAACATAAAACAGTAACAGAGTAAAGTTAGAGAAGAGAGAATAAGGTCATCACTACTTTTAACTTGTCACAAAAAAAAATCAACACTAATAGACAAAACACTAGCCTAAACTTAACTGTACCGTTCCTAATCTTAAGTACATAATTAACCGTTACTCCCACCCTTAACCTACAGCCACCTACGTGACCCAGAGTGTTTCCCTAGCTTCTCCGCCGGTCAACAACTCAAAACTGTTGCCACCCCCTGTGACCAGACTATCTAACGTCGAGCGTCCCCAACGTGAAGTCTACTGACATACTAAGCCTCCCCCTAGCATGCTGTGCAATACCAGTACACCTCGGGTTATTGCGTTCAAATGGAGTAAAACAGTCGATCGCCATAATCTGAGCAGAACCACTACTTAAACTACTTAAGAACTACACCTGCCACTCCCCACTGACCTGGAGACCAGCGGTGGCTGGGTGTCCCCGTGGGACATGCGAGGTCACCTGTCACACTCAGGTGAGCTCCACTACCAACACCGCTAAGTTCCCAAATCACCAAATATTATCACTAACATTAATCACTACACTCGCAAGTTCTGGTGAACATTCCCTGAACTTCACAAAACACACAAACTCACTAAACCACAACGCCAGAGAATCACTATCTCCTAACCTGAAAAAAGCTCGCTAAATCGCGAATAATAAACACCTGTCAAGATCTCCCTGATAGCGCCTGAGCGGCAAAAAGACACGTGGGACTGAACAATGTTAAATGTACACCAATACCTACAACATTGTTCAACACCGCTGCCAACATTGTAACGGGGGGTGGGGGAAATAGCTCTATCTTGTCCATTATTCCACCCCCCAGTTAACTAACGAGGCCGGGGGAAACAGCTCTCTCTAGTCCGTTATCCCGTCCCCAGTTAGCTAACTATTCTAGAGCACTCCCAGAGTTCCTAAGACAACCCCTCTCGTTCAACACCTTGTACCCTAGGTATTTGACTACCTAGGTGCTAAGACTACAAGGCGCCGTAACTTGGTCAGTTACCCGAAACTCTAGAGAGAACTCTAGAATACAGAATCACTGCCACAAACGTATAAGAGAAAACGAAAGGAAAGAAATGAATAGTGAAGTAATTAGTGAGGGTTTGGGGTGAGAGGTAGGGAGGTGGGAGGAGCGAGGAGGGTCATTAGTTGAAAGTGAGAGTTCAGAGAGGGGTGGAGGGAGAGGTGTAGATAGGTAGAAGTAGAAGAGTAGATAGTAGAAGTAGGAAGTAGATAGTAGAAGACGAAATGCTGCCACCATCCATTCATGATCATTACATACAAGACAAGGAATGGAACTTGTCTGTATCACAAAATTCTCAAAAGATGTTATCAAGGTCATTATTGATATGTCCCATCTCTATCCTGTACTCATTCTAAACCATGAAACCAGTAATCACAGAGGCTTTCTCACCTCAACTCAAAATTTCTAGGAACACAGTGAAAGACCATTTAAATAATAAATTCAACAATTATATTTTTCATGATAAATATCATAACTTAAGCAATCCAATTAAAATGTTAAAGATTAATATTCAAAGTGAGTCATCCTCCAAGAATCTGAGAACACTACAACTGACTGCCCCTGATCATCACACAACACTTGTAAAACACGACCAAGTCACCTTACTGCTCAACTCACCAAGTGTCTCTGCCTATAACTGGATAGAGGGGGGGGGGGGGGAGAGTCTGCAGCTGTCAGGCAGCTTCACCCCCATCCGACCGACAGCCTGTCTCGGCTGTTGTCCTCCTGTTCTGCTGCCTGGTCTTCTGTCTTGTTAAGGCTAATGCTCTCGAATCGATAGCTCTCCGAGTATATATTGGGAAACCTAGTAGCTAACTCCGCCCACAAGTAGATAGCCTCCGGCTCTCTACCAAGCCACTCCTTAAACGTCGGTCTGTTTGAAGGCTAACAGGCTACAATTATAAGATTAGCGGAAGCAAGGTGAAATTCACATGATCTGACCTCAGGTCACTTGGGGTCATTAACTCTTTAGAGGTGTGAGATCTCAGGCCGACAACCTGGCGCCTTTCCAAGTCCCTGTCTGTGACTCATGTACTATTTATATTTTAAATTAACTAAATCAAAACACTTTACAGTGTTACATGATGAATCCATTAAGTGAACAAACTATTTACGGTGAATGTTATATTGAGTCAGTGTATAAAATCCTTTACTGTGAGTGTTCTACTGCTTGAGTGTAGAACATATTTCAACGTGAAAATCTATTTCACACTTCAGTAATTTGAAAGTTAAGTGTAGGTACGAGACTTCTGGTTGTGTAAAGTGTTTAGGTTCCTCAGTAGATCACCTGTAAATTATGCATACAATTACCTTATATTACGGATATTATGTTATATTACCTGATATTATGTCATATTACCTGATATTATGTTATATTACCTGATATTATGTCATATTACCTGATATTATGTTATATTACCTGATATTATGTTATATTACCTGATATTATGGATATTATGTTATATTACCTGATATTATGTCATATTACCTGATATTATGTTATATTACCTGATATTATGTTATATTACCTGATATTATGTTATATTACCTGATATTATGTTATATTACCTGATATTATGTTATATTATCTGATATTATGTTATCTTACCTGATATTATGTTATATTATCTGATATTATGTTATATTATCTGATATTATGTTATATTACCTGATATTATGTTATATTATCTGATATTATGTTATCTTACCTGATATTATGTTATATTATCTGATATTATGTTATATTATCTGATATTATGTTATCTTACCTGATATTATGTTATATTACCTGATATTATGTTATATTACCTGATATTATGTTATCTTACCTGATATTATGTTATATTACCTGATATTATGGATATTATGTTATATTACCTGATATTATGTTATCTTACCTGATATTATGTTATATTACCTGATATTATGGATATTATGTTATATTACCTGATATTATGTTATATTACCTGATATTATGTTATATTACCTGATATTATGTTATATTACCTGATATTATGTTATATTACCTGATATTATGGATATTATGTTATCTTACCTGATATTATGTTATATTACCTGATATTATGTTATATTACCTGATATTATGGATATTATGTTATATTACCTGATATTATGTTATATCACCTTATATTATAGATATTATGGGGTCACGATAAAATACAGTTATTTAGTTTACTTTTTCCTGTATTAAACAACAATAACGGACACGTCAAATTATAATTTGCACAACTAGACTTATTTTGATACACCTTCGTCGACTTTCAAGATCTACAATGTCTGCAATACATATTTAATATCTGATCCGACAGCTGTTTACTGTACAGTAAGTTGCCACTGAGCACCAACCACAATGGCAGATAAATATATAAAATCCAGCTTATATATAACGCAATATCCCACACACACAAAACAGAATTTATATATTTGTTCTAAGGCTTTCCCTCCCCCCCCCCCAGTGTTCGTGTTTATTGCTTGATTTATTGGTGGGTGATAACGAACATATGTGCTTTATCACCGTAGCCTCACGCTATTATGTGAGATGTCGGAGATATATGACAAACAACTTCACAAACAAACGCCAACTTTATCAGTGGCGGCATTGACTGAGCATCCGACCCACCTGTGCCAGCGGAGTTGTCTGTACACGTCAAGATGTGCTGTTTGACTTCGAGCGCGAACCCTTTCGCTCTCTGTGACCGTCCGGACCACTCGTTGCAGTGGCGTTGTGACGTTAGTGTCTTTGCCTTGCGGCTATTTTCCTCGTGCTGTGCCTTGCGGTTATTTTCCTCGTGCTGTGCCTTGCGGTTATTTTCCTCGTGCTGTGCCTTGCGGCTTTTGTAGGAAAGAATATACCTGGGATATATACAGCATTTGACCATTGCCCAGGCTGCCACTCACAACAGTCGACTAACACCCAGGTTCCTAATCACTGCTGGGTGAACAGAGGTAACGGGTGTAAGAAGTCTTGCCCATACGTCTCGCTTTGCCTGGGGCATGTGCTTACGAGGAGGAGCTGGGCACCTTTTTTTTTTAAGATAAATGCAGTGATTAAGTTCCCACATTTTTATCATATTCTCATTTACAATTTTCTATTGAGCTAGCTTCATCGACTTCTTCGTGTAATCTGTTCCACAACTCATTGTTGCGGAACAATATAGGTATTCTTGAGGTTATCTTGAGATGATTTCGGGGCTTTAGTGTCCCCGCAGCCCGGTCCTCGACCAGGCCTCCACCCCCAGGAAGCAGCCCGTGACAGCTGACTAACTCCCAGGTACCTATTTACTGCTAGGTAACAGGGGCATTCAGGGTGAAAGAAACTTTGCCCATTTGCTTCTGCCTCGTGCGGGAATCGAACCCGCGCCACAGAATTACGAATTACGAATAAACTTGTTGAATACTTTTGGACCTTTTCTAGTTCTAACTTGGCTCTTTACAAGTGAGGGTTCCAAGCCGGGTGCGTATTAAGAGATTGTTGACCAGACCACACACTAGAAAGTGAAGGGACGACGACGACGTTTCGGTCCGTCCTGGACCATTCTCAAGTCGATTGTCCTTGAGAATATTAATTCAGCTATTTAAGAGATTGTCTCACATGTGATGCATGGAAGGGCGGGAAGGCTCTTTGGCTCAAGCTTCTGAAGCTACATAGTCACACAGTCACACAGACACAGTCACACAGTCACACAGAGACACAGTCACACAGAAACACAGTCACACAGAGACAGAGTCACACAGTCACAGTCACACAGAGATACAGTCACACAGTCACACAGAGACACAGTCACACAGAGACACAGTCACACAGAGACACAGTCACACAGAGATACAGTCACACAGTCACACAGAGACACAGTCACACAGTCACACAGAGACACAGTCACACAGAGACACAGTCACACAGAGACACAGTCACACAGTCACACAGAGACACAGTCATACAGTCACACAGTCTCACAGAGACACAGTCACACAGAGACAGTCACACAGTCATACAGAGACACAGTCACACAGAGACACAGTCACACAGAGACACAGTCACAGTCACAGAAACACAGTCACACAGAGACACAGTCACACAGAGACACAGTCACACAGAGACACAGTCATACAGAGACACAGTCACACAGAGACACAGTCACACAGTGACACAGTCACACAGAGATACAGTCACACAGTCACACAGAGACACAGTCACACAGTTACACAGTCGCACAGTCACACAGAGACACAGTCACACAATCACACAGAGACACAGTCACACAGAGACACAGTCACACAGTCACACAGAGACACAGTCACACAGTTACACAGTCACACAGAGACACAATCACACAGTCACATAGAGACACAGTCACACAGAGACACAGTCTCACAGTTTCACAGAGACACAGTCGCACAGAGACACAGTCACACAGAGACACAGTCGCACAGAGACACAGTCGCACAGAGACACAGTCACACAGAGACTCAGTCACACAGACACAGTCACACGGAGACACAGTCACACAGAAACACAGTCACACAAACACAGAGACACAGTCACACAGAGACACAGTCATACAGAGACACAGTCACACAGAGACACAGTCATACAGAGACACAGTCACACAGAGACACAGTCACACGGAGACACAGTCACACAGAAACACAGTCACACAAACACAGAGACACAGTCACACAGAGACACAGTCGCACAGAGACACAGTCACACAGAGACACAGTCATACAGAGACACAGTCACACAGAGACACAGTCACACAGTCACACGGAGACACAGTCACACTGAAACACAGTCACACAAACACAGAGACAGTCGCACAGAGACACAGTCGCACAGAGACACAGTCACACAGAGACTCAGTCACACAGACACAGAGACACAGTCACACGGAGACACAGTCACACAGAAACACAGTCACACAGAGACAGTCATACAGAGACACAGTCACACAGAGACACAGTCATTCAGAGACACAGTCACACAGACACAGTCACACGGAGACACAGTCACACAGAAACACAGTCACACAAACACAGAGACACAGTCACACAGAGACACAGTCACACAGAGACACAGTCATACAGAGACACAGTCACACAGAGACACAGTCACACAGTCACACGGAGACACAGTCACACTGAAACACAGTCACACAAACACAGAGACACAGTCACACAGAGACACAGTCATACAGAGACACAGTCACACAGAGACACAGTCATAGAGACACAGTCACACAGAGACACAGTCATAGAGACACAGTCACACAGAGACACAGTCACACAGAGACACAGTCACACGGAGACACAGTCACACAGAGACACAGTCACACAGTCACACGGAGACACAGTCACACAAACACAGAGACACAGTCACACAGAGACACAGTCACACAGAGACACAGTCACACAGTGTCACACAGCGGGTTTTCTTCCTAATGGGGGGTTCTGTACATGTTGCCATAGCGGTATGTCCACTCACAGGATAAGTGGCGCTGCCCAGTAAACTCGCCCCTCGGAGCAAAATTAAAATTAAATCTAATTGACGCATCATCTGAGAACTATATTTAAACAACTTTTTTTGCCTTGTATTTCTCTATGTATTGCATTGAGAAATACTAGGCAATCACAGTTCAGAGTGTGAGACACTGTGGTGTTTTATTAATATTATACACATACATTTTAGTTATGATATTCCATTACACCCTTTCATTAACACACGAAAGGTATTGTGATAGATATTGAGATAGTTAATACATCAAACAGAAGAGCAGTCACTGAAACACAAAGGCCAGAAAGCACGAGTATAAACAGCAACGACTTGTTTAGAACCGAGAGTTATATGCACGGGCAGCATACAACATCCACTAGATAGTGTGGTATTGTAATTGCCAGAATTAGGCTGGGATATCGATATCTATGGAAGGTGGCTGCAGGTAATGAATCCCCCCAATGGTGAACATTCAAGTTGTAAACTATGTGAACAAGAGCTGGGACATACTCTCCAACACTATATCTGTGATTGCCCTGTTATAAGTGACTTCAGACCGAATGGCAAGAGGCACTTTGAGCTCTGTAATTACTTCATACACTCAAGAATATTGGAAGATATTCTTGTCCTGTACCCAGATTTTGCTAGTGGAGGCTAATAGACTGGAGAATCTCGTCTTCACTCATCACACCATATCCTTGGTCATTGGCATCTTCTTCAAGCCAATCAACCACATCCTGTCTCTCTAAGTTTTTGCCAGCATTTCTGAACATTCCATGGGTTTCATCTGTAAATCCTTCAAAATACATTTCTTCATCCTCCTCCTTTCTGACCGTAGAAGTGAGGAGTTTTTTCCAGGAATTTTTCAGTCGATTCCTTTACTTCACTCCACACCTTGGCCCAGTTATAGATGGCTTCCTTGATTGTATAGTTCTTCAGATTCTCAAGTCTTACATTTCTTATTCTCTCCTGATTACATGTATGACTGGCCGTCCTGTGAGGTGGGGATGTTGGGTAAGCTGTAGCTGGTTTTTGACATACACTGTGTAATCTTTCATATGGAATAGGTAGCAGCACATTGCTGTGTATACCTAAGCTTATTAAAATAAAATAAAATTATTTGAGAGGAATCTTATAGAAACTGGTGAAAGATAATTGTAATATAATATTTCCGTGGTTCAGTGCTTAGCTCTTGTGAAGATCATAAAGTTATTATTTAATCAAATTTAATTATTTTTTTTTGTATTGAGGCAGGTAGGGAGCCGGTCGGCCGAGCGGACAGCACGCTGGACTTGTGATCCTGTGGTCCTGGGTTCGATCCCAGGCGCCGGCGAGAAACAATGGGCAAAGTTTCTTTCACCCTATGCCCCTGTTACCTAGCAGTAAAATAGGTACCTGGGTGTTAGTCAGCTGTCACGGGCTGCTTCCTGGGGGTGGAGGCCTGGTCGAGGACCGGGCCGCGGGGACACTAAAAAAAAAAAGCCCCGAAATCATCTCAAGATAACCTCAAGGAAGGTATTTTCTCCCCTGATTCCATGTATGACTAACCATCCTGTGAGGTGAGAATATTAGATGAACTTGTAGCTAGTTTCTGAGCTATACTGTGTAATGTTTCATTACACAGTATAGCTTTACAAATAAGGTTGCAGCACATTGCTCTGTAGGTTATCTTGAGATGATTTCGGGGCTTAGCGTCCCCGCGGCCCGGTCCTCGACCAGGCCTCTTTTTTGTTACACACCCCGCAGGAAGCAGCCCGTAGCAGCTGTCTAAGTCCCAGGTACCTGTTTACTGCTAGATAACAGGGGCATCAGGGTGAAAGAAAAATTTTGCCCATTTGTCTCCACCTTGACCGGAGATCGAACTCGGAACCTCAGGACTACGAATCCGAAACACTGTCAACCCAGCTGTCAGGCGCCCTACCTAAGTATAGGGCGGTATAGATATAGGGCTCCCTATAAGGCGTTGAATTATATTAAGTATAGGGCGGTATAGTATAGGGCTAAGTATAGATATAGGGCGCCCAGTATACCTAGGCTTGTTTATAATAAAAAAAGTAAATACAAGGTAAGTTATTTGGAGAAAGATAACAATAATGTTATCTATTGTTATTGTTCGATAGAAATATATCAAACAGCTGTCAACATATTTTTATGGACTTTCACCACCTGCAGTGAGGTCAAATTCAATTTGCGTAACGCGACATTTACGTAGGCTACTTTAGATGATTATATTAAGTATTTTGATGTAAAAATTTCATTTTTTCACACTGCCTTACAACTTACATATATGTGAGAGAACTCTCCCGGAACATCTACACACTGTAGATAAAACACAAGTAGCTATAAGTTTATCTAATATCACCACCTCACAGGATGGTTAGTCATACATAGAATCACCAGAGAAAATACCTGCCTCAATACACAAAATAAATTTGACTAAATATTAACTTCATGATTTTCATAAGAGCTACGCACTGAATCATGGACATATTATAATTATTTTTAATCAGTTTCTATAAGATTACTCTCAAATAATTTATTTTGTTTTATTTTATTTGAACAAGATTAGGTATACAGAGCAATGTGCTGCTACCTTATTCTATATGAAAGATCACACAGTGTAGGTCAAAAACCAGCTACAAGCTCATCCAACATCCCCACCTCACAGGCCGGCCAGTCATACATGGACTCAGGAGACAACATGAGATGTGAGGCTGAGCAGTCTACCCTCACAACAACGGACTCGAACCCTCTATAAGACTAACTATTGGTCTATTACCATTCACCTAACATTCTCCAGATAACATTACATTTATATCTCGATAGATCTCGTTCCAGGTACCAACACAACCATCCTTATGTACCTGGGTGCATCGACTTACATGGAAAAACAAGAGTTCCTTTCATACTGGCCTGCTTGTGAGAGCAACGTTAGTATATCTTCTAGTTAACATGCTTACCTGCATACGTATCAAGTATAATATGATCCACTATGGTGAGTGTATGGTGGCTATAATACATCTACACGTGATGGTCTGGTTTACCTTTCATTCTCCATTGCAATCATGGTGGTGTACTAGTCCTTTATGATGTATAGTGGCCATAATACACACACAGTTGGTAGTGTGGTCCTCCATGGTGTATGGTGACTCCCCATGGTGTATTGTGACCCCATGGTGTATGGTGATCCCCATGGTGTATGGTGGGCCCCCATGGTGAATGGTGGCCCCCATGGTGTATGGTGACCCCCATGGTGTATGGTGACCCTCATGGTGTATGGTGGCCCCCATGGTGTATGGTGACCCCCATGGTGTATGGTGGCCCCCATGGTGTATGGTGACCCCCATGGTGTATGGTGGCCCCCATGGTGTATGGTGGCCCCCATGGTGTATGGTGGCCCCATGGTGTATGGTGGCTCCCATGGTGTATGGTGGCCCCCATGGTGTATGTTGGCCCCCATGGTGTATGGTGGCCCCATGGTGTATGGTGGCCCCCATGGTGTATGGTGGCCCCCATGGTGTATGGTGGGCCCCCATGGTGTATGGTGGGCCCCCATGGTGTATGGTGGCCCCCATTGTGTATGGTGGGCCCCCATGGTGTATGGTGGCCCCCATGGTGTATGGTGGCCCCCATGGTGTATGGTGGCAAGAGAGTAACTCAGACACGTTCCTTCCTATAGACAGTATAATGCAGCGGGGCAGTGCGTGTGTGGTGGTGGTGCTGGTGATGAGTACAGCCTCCTACCTCCTCATTGACAAGTTCTCAGAAGTGATCCCCGTCTACACGAAAATGGTCAACTTTGCCCCACGTCCAGTTTCTAATCTTCTACAGCCGGTATCTCGTCTGATACTCGGGGCCTTCTATAGCGACTCAGAGATGAAAGGTGAGATTTATTTAAGGAATTGTATACGTATGAAGGGGTCTAGATACATCCACTTTCTCCCATGTATCTATCGTTTATGTTTAATATTTGCTGCACCACTTGTCTATATGACGTTTGCATGCAATTTATTCCACTCTTCTATCATCCCTGTAACAAAACCTGCATTTCATAATATTCCTCGCACCTTGCACCTCTCCAAGGAAGGCAGGTTGAGCTTCTTCAACCACTCCTCGACTGTAAGGTTCTGAACATCAGAAAGTACACGAGTCATCCAACAGTGGATTTTCTCGAAGGAAACGATATCCATTCTGCAATGTATAAAGGTATTTTCCTGCCCAGGTGTGGTCTCACCTGTGCTAAGTATAATTGACTGGCGAGGTTTGTGCAATTATTGCTGATACTTCAGTGTTCATGAAACGCAACTGTGGCATGATCCGAAGTCTGAATGAACATTGACCTTGGCGACTACCTGCGGACCAGCATCATCCGGTGAACAAATCCACAAAGACCGTGACGAGGATTCGAACCTACGTCCGAGAGCGTCCCAGACGCTGCCTTAATCGACTGAGCTACGACATGGTACAATCACCCGGTGCTTTCATGAACTTGTAAGCCGACAACGCCGCCACAACATCGAGACAAGAACCATACAAAACCAAACCTCATTGTTTGATGGTCCCATTGCTGTTCTCCGCCTTGAAGATGTGTAGACAAGGTGAGATGCCTCAGAAGGTGGAGTTGGGGATCCTGGTGGACGATATATTCAACATCCAGAAACACAGGAAGTTCACACTCCGGACAAATTACAAGGATATCTTTTGACATAGAAAGGACGGCTTCGAGGCAACCACAGTAGCACCAACACGCCTGAGGAGGCGAAAATTCGAATGATAAAATTGATCAGGGTCCTGTTTATACTTTTCTCGACATTCCTGAAAGCATACTTGGACAATTAATCGAATCATGTACAAACGTGGCATATTTCCTGAGCTGTGATAGTTCCATCTATAATCAAGTAGATAATTCCCCCGTTTTGCGAATTATTATATTGGTACCATCCAGCACAAATTCCTTGTTGTCTTGGACCTAAAACCTGACATCTGTTGTCGGAATGTTGATAACATAAAAAAATAGAAAATAGGCAGATGGATCTACAATTTCCTGACTGACAGAACCCAATGTGTAATAGTCAACAAAATAAAATCCAGCCCATCAACCGTGAAGAGCTCAGTCCCCCAGGGTACTGTGCTTGCTCCAGTACTTTTTCTCATCCTCATATCGGACATAGACCAGAACACAACCTATAGCACTGTATCATCCTTTGCAGATGACACTAGGATTTTCATGAGAGTTGGCAACATAGAGGACACGGCAAACCTCCAATCAGATGTTGATCAGGTCTTTCTATGGGCTACAGAAAATAATATGGTATTCAACGAGGATAAGTTTCAGCTCATGCGCTACGGAAAAATTGAAAACATAAAAACAGGAACCACGTACAAAACGCAGGCAAATCATAACATAGAACGAAAAGGCAATGTAAAGGACCTGGGTGTACTCATGTCGGAAGACCTTACCTTTAAAGAACACAATAAAGTAGCCGTCACAACTGCAAGAAAAATGACAGGTTGGATAACAAGAACTTTTCACACTAGAGATGCTATACCGATGATGATACTTTTCAAAACGCTTGTGCTATCTAGAGTGGAGTACTGCTGCACAATGACAGCCCCTTTCAAAGCTGGAGAAATTGCTGACCTAGAGAGCGTGCAGAGATCCTTTACTGCTAGAATCCACTCAGTAAAACATCTAAATTACTGGGACCGACTAAAGAGCCTAAATCTGTACTCCCTTGAGCGCAGGCGGGAGAGATACATAATAATTTACACGTGGAAAATAATTGAGGGGCTGGTCCCAAACCTGCACACAGAAATAACACCACATGAGACCAGAAGACATGGCAGGATGTGCAGAATACCCCCGTTGAAAAGCAGAGGTGCAACAGGTACTCTGAGAGAGAACTCTATCAACATCAGAGGCCCGAGACTGTTCAACACGCTTCCACTACACATAAGGGGCATAACTGGCAAACCCCTCACAGTGTTCAAGAGAGAACTGGATAAGCACCTCCAAAGGATACCTGATCAACCAGGCTGTGACTCATACGTCAGGCTGCGAGCAGCCGCGTCTAACAGCCTGGTTGATCAGTCCAGCAACCAGGAGGCCTGGTCGACGACCGGGCCGCGGGGACACTAAGCCCCGGAAGCACCTCAAGGTAGGTAGGTAACATGGAACACTTTCGGGCAAGTCCTTAATCTAACAGATAAATTTAAGTAGGTAAATTCTAGCAGAAGTAACAAAATGATAACAGATACACTGCAAGAAAAAAAATGAGATGAGAGATATTAGTAGGTATATTAAAGCACATTGGTATATTAAAGCTCACTTTCGTGTTCCACTGACTGAATAGCTCGTCACTCATTTTTCTACTGAATAGGTTCCAACGACGCATCGATGCGTCGCTTGATATAAAAATTTGTAAAAAAAAAGTTACTATCCGATCTTCATTTTTTTTAAATGAGCGCCTTTGTTTTCCCACAATCCTCCATAGGCCGCATGGGATTGTGGGTCACGCCATGCGGTCGGCCTAGTCCTTTGTTTACGTCTCTCGTGACCGGACCACCGCCCTCCCGCGTCCAGAACCTGTGCACCTCTCTGCCCTGTTTAGGCGTGTTTATTCGTTCCCGTGTCTTGAAAACCCCGTATTACTTGAAAACATGGATCGTGGTAAAGGACAGAGCACTTCTACGCCCAAGAAAGATAGTAAAACCACCAAAGAGGATAAGTTGCGTGAGCTGTACAAAAGGTTTAGCAATGTGAAGCTTACCCCCAGTAAAATTCCTGAGTTGTTGGATCGTTTATCAGATGTGGAGGCAGATGCTGAAGGGGAAGAACGTGAGAGTGATTTTAGTAGTGATAATGAGGGGACAGCGACGTCTGATGAGTTTGATGACTCTTCGACTGAGGAGAGTAGCGAGGGGAGTGAGGATGAGGCGGCGGATGAGGGCCGCCCCAAGCCACCCATAAGGAGGCGTGAAGGACGTCATGAACAGCCTAATTCCGATGATGCCTGGTCTACTGACAATACACCACCAATTGTAGACAGATTCACTGGCACACCAGGCCTAACTGTCCCAGTGCCAATCACCACCCTGCAATTTATACAATTATTTCTGACCCGTGCCCTCATTGAATATATCACAGTGGAAACGAACAGGTATGCCAGACAATTTATTCAGAATGCTTCCAGCTAGCGCACCATGAGGTTGTGGAAAGAGGTATCTGTAAAGGAAATGGCCAGGTATTTGGGTTTGTCAATGTTGATGGGTATTGCACGACTCCCGATAATGAGAATGTACTGGCAAACAAGCCGGTTGTGGCATATGAGGACCTTCAATATTTTCATGACTGCAAAACGATACCAACATATCGGCCAGTTTTTTCATAGTTATAACCAGCTTGCAATTCCCCCAAACAACAAGAACCGCATGATAAAACTGAGCACAATCATTACTTATTTTACCAACAAATTTGGCACATACTACGTTCCCAATAAATCACTCAGTTTGGATGAAGGAACAATGTCGTGGCGTGGTCGTTTATCCTTCAAGGTTTACAACCCAAATAAGCCTGATAAGTATGGGGTAAAGTTTTACATGCTTTCTGAGGCAGGGACTGGCTATATTATTGATTTTGAGGTTTATTCCGGAGTTGGTAAGACAACAGTGGAGACAGTGATGGGCCTTATGCGACCCTTATTGAACAAGGGTTATCATCTTTATATGGACAATTACTATAACTCTGTCCATCTCACTGAATTGCTAAGGGAAAATGGTGTGTACACTTGTGGAACACTCAGATTGCAGCGTGGCGCCCCAAAAGATCTGCAACAACTTGCAAAAGGTAAATTCGCTGTTGATCAAACTATTTTCAGGCGCAAGGACAACACTTTCATTATCCTATGGAAAGACAAGAGAGTGGTGTCAGTGATCACAAACTGTCATAATGCTGACACCCAAGAAGTACAAAGAAGGAAGAGAGTGAAGAAACGTGACGGATTATCATCACTACAGATTGTAACTGTGAACAAACCCACTGCCATTTGCGACTACAACACCAACATGAAGGGAGTTGATCACTTCGACCAAATGGTCAAATATTACAGGTTCACCAGGAAATCACATAAGTGGACTAAGAAGATCACATTTTATTTCCTTCAGATGGCTATACACAATGCCTATGTGTTGTACAAGATGTACACAAATGATGCCAAAAAATTGACCCTACTCCAGTTTCACGAGGTAGCAATATGGGCCCTGTTGAGGTGGGACCTGGATGAGTGGCCTGTCACTGAAAGCCCTATCCCACATGCTGAGGATTACCAAGATCCTTCTGATGATTTGGCAACACCGGGACCATCTGGAGTGAGGCGTCCTTTATTTCCTCCTGCACGCCAACCACAAGACTCATCCTCATCTGACACAGAACCTGAAACTAAAACGCCTGCACCTGAACCTAGTCCTCCCCCTGTGAAAAACCCACGCATTGTTGATTCAGAGGATAGGCTGAACAAGAAGTTGACCCATGCTATAGTGAAAATTGCTAAACGGAAACGGTGTCGTGTTTGCATCAAGTCGGGAATTAGGAAAGACTATGTATCAGTGCAAGACATGTGGAGTTGCTCTGTGTCACACCATGCTACACAAAATACCACCGCAAGAGGGTATTTTGGGCGGCAAAAAAATCGCGCCTCTGCAACCATCCACTCCACCTAACGTAACATCTGTTGAGCAACTTCAGGGACATTTTCCTGAAGCAGGTGGAGTGGATAACAAAATGTTCAACTTATTGACCTTCCATCATCACATCGTGGGTAAGTACACACACTTTGTATTCATCATTGTGAAGTTATTACTTCTTCATACTTTGCTGTGGGTACCTCTATATATATTCCGGTTCTTAGTGCTCAGATTGGTATGTCTACATAGTGCATCTTATGCACTATGTAGTGCATAAGACTTCCTACCTATATTGTTTATAGGTAGGAAGGTAAACAGGTCGTATGGGACTACACGTGCGCGTCTACATTGACTGATACCTATCTACCTCGCAGCACAGCTGAGGGAGGCGGGGCGGCCACCTTCAGGGAGACCCAAAAAACTAACAAGTACAGGGACCTAGAACATTGTTGCAGGTTCGTGCCGATAGACTCTGGGCGCCTGGGATAAATGTGCACTTAAGTTCCTAAAGGAGGTGGGTGAGGAACTCATTAGGAAAATTAAAGACTCAAGAGCAGCCAGTTTCTTGTTCTAGCGCCTCAGTGTCGCGGTCCAGAGAAGAAATGCGTGCTGTATCTTGGGCACGCACCCCACCTCCGAAGTGCTGGATGGGGCCTATGAAAAGTAATTGTTATATATGTGTGTTTTCTGAAACTGTAGCAAGTAATAAAATAAAAAGAATAAGGGTGATAGGAGAAGAAAATATTAAAGTGTTCAGTGAGAATCCACAAGGTCTTCTCTGAATACTCTTAATTTTCTTCTTCGAGGCTATGGGTCCCTGTGGGGAAAAAACCTGACTCCAATAACAAATAATTAAATATATACTTCGATAGCTATGAAGGACCACCACTTTTTGAGAAAAAGTGGAAAACAAAATATGACAATGGAAAAACTGATTCCAAGAACTAGTGTCCTATGGATCTTAGTGAAACTGTATTTCTTATATAAATGGAGTCAAATTAACCTACACAAAATTGGGGGGTTACATACTAAAAGATTAATACATCCCTAGCATTATTCTGGCGCTGGTTCTTCACCAGAGTAAATAAAATATGAAAGTAAATAAGGTTGATTGTAATAGATTAATTGGAGGTAAATGCACCTCAATATACTGCTGGATAGAATAGTATAGTATAGATCAATGGGTTAATATAATAGATCTCTTTGGGAGATCACTACTGTAACTACAGAGTTATTGCTACAGATAAAAAAGGGACAGCTTAGCTGTAAATCTAGAGAGGTGTGATCAGTTGCCACACTCCACCGACGACGTGTTGCATAGGGCAAATTATTGCACATGAAGGTGGGGGAAGCCTAGCACCTCGGTTGGTGTCGCCTTGTTACTGAAAGGCAATTACATTGTAGAAATCTTCTACATAATAGGTAACTACAAATGCATCCTAAATTATAAGGATAACTGTAGAAGTCTTCAGCCAATATCTGTGCAATTTATATTCAAGCACTGTAAATTCCTTCTGTAGAAAACACTGAAAATAATCATCTATTTAGATGGTAAATTTACTAAAGACACGTACGGGATTTTATTATTTTATATGCGGCCTAACGACAACTAGCCTAAATGTTAACTGTGGCCACATGATAGCAAACAGATAAACCTAGCTGCCGAGCCGAGTGTCCGTTGATGTGGAGACTTGAGCAATTCTTCGTCCTCCAGCTGCTGCTTGAAAGGCGTTGACTTTGGAATTGCAGATATGCTAGTCTGGGAAACGGCTATATCATGCCAGATAACGTGGCACCGCTCTACTGGTCGTGGGAGCGAAATAAGTAGGATCAAAACGTAGCTCTGCTACATGCTGTCAATGGCGTCTGAGTCGTGCTCTCTCGTTCTGTGTCTGGTGACGCTCTCCCGTCTCCCTCCTCTTCCTTATTGCGCATGCGCGGCTCTCAATAGACAACTCGAGCGTAAATGGATATGTATATATCGCAATTGACTAAGGAAGGAAGAGGTAGTGACGAGTATTAATATCACATTAAATTCTTCTGTGATAAAATATAATTTCACGTAACATAAATCGGCTTATTAAAGTTGTGCAGCTAATCGAGGAAATTAAAGTAAAATCATTTACATTAAAGTAATTCAAATCAAATCAAATCAAATGTTTATTTAGGTAAGGTACATACACACAAGAGATTTTACAAAGAGTGATGGATTTATAGATAGGGCTAGTACATACAATGCCTAAAGCCACTATTACGCAAAGCGTTTCGGGCATGAAAAACTTAAATGACTAAAGCTTAATACTAATTGAGCATAAAGAGTAAAATGAAAACATGGAATGAAAACATAGCTGGAAAAGCAGCACAAATACAATTCTGTCGACAAACAGCGCTCTTTAAAAAAAAAACAGACATTGGTTGACAATAGAGGGGTAAGGTAAGTTACAGGGAATTTATTAGGTATAGCTTCGTTTTTATCTTAAACTGGTTGAGAGAGGTACAGTCTTTAACATGGTTGGGAAGATCACTCCACATTCTGGGTCCCTTGATTTGTGGAGCATTTCTAGTTTGATTAAGTCGTACTCAAGGAATATCAAAACTGTATTTATTTCTGGTGTGGTGCTCTTGGGTTCTGTTACAACCTTCTATGAAGCTTTTGAGGTCAGGATTGGCATTACAGTTCAGCGTTTTATATATGTATAATACACATGAGAGAATGTGCAGTGACTTAATGTCTAACATATTCAGAGATTTGAGTAGGGGTACCGAGTGATGTCTGGGGCCAGAGTTAGATATTGTCCTAACAGCAGCTTTGTGTTGAGTAATTTGAGGACGTAAATGATTTTGGGTAGTAGAGCCCCAAGCACAAATACCATAGTTGAGATATGGATAGATAAGGGAGTAATAGAGAGTCACCAGGGCAGGGCGGGGTACATAATATCTGATCTTAGAAAGAATGCCAACAGTTTTTGAAACTTTTTTTGATATATTTAGAATGTGTCCCTGGAAATTCAGCTTGTGGTCAATGAGAATGCCAAGGAATTTGCCATCTAATTTTTTACAAATTTGGGTATTGTTTATTTTGAGATTTATTTGATTAGAGGATTTATTGCCAAACAGAATATAGAAAGTTTTGTCAATGTTAAGGGTGAGTTTGTTGGCAGTTAGCCAAAGATGGACTTTATTTAGCTCAGTATTTACTGTGGAATTTAGAGCAAGGGGGTCAGGACTGGAGTAAATGAAGGTTGTGTCGTCAGCAAATAGAATTGGTTTGAGGTGTTGGGAGGCATTTGGAAGGTCATTAATGTAGATGAGAAAGAGGAGAGGGCCAAGTATGCTGCCCTGAGGAACACCAATGTTGATGGGTAGGGTGGGAGAAATTGAATTATTCACAGAAACATACTGGAGCCTGTCAGTAAGGTAGGATTTGAGGTATTGCAGGGAGTGTCCTCTGACTCCATAATGATGTAATTTAAGAAGGTTTTGGTGGTTGACAGTGTCAAAAGCTTTACGCAGGTCCACAAATAACCCAACAGGGAACTAATTTTTATCAAGAGCTGTATGAATCGAGTTAAGCATACTAATAAGTGCATCGTTAGTGCTTTTTTGGGGTCTGAAGCCATATTGGCAAGGGCTAAGTATATTGTGCTTGGCTAGATAAGAGTAAAGCTGCTTATAGATTAGTTTTTCAAAAATTTTTGACAAGTTTGGCAGGATTGATATAGGTCTGTAGTTGTTAACATCTTTGAGATCACCACATTTGTGGATAGGCGTTACTCTCGCTTTTTTAGAATATCTGGAAAGGTTTGGAGTTCAAGTGACTTGTTGAAGAGCAATGCAATAGCAGGGGCTAAAGATCTGGAGGCTTTTTTGTAAATTAAAGTTGGTATCTCCTCAAGGGCACTAGACTTGGTTTTAAGGGAAAGGATTATCTCATTGACGTCAGTGGAATTGATAGGCTTTAGGTACAGAGACTGTGGATAGTTACCTGTAAGATAGTCCTTAACGTCAGTAGTGGAAGATGGAATATCATTTGCAAGGGATGACCCAATGGAAGAGAAGAACCTATTGAACTCAATAGCAGAATCAGAGGCTGAAAGCTGACCATCGTTATTGGACAGGAGTGTTGGTTTGTTATTTAAAGTCTTCTTTGATCCCAATATTTGTGAAATTGTGCTCCAAGTTTTTTTAATGTTGCTCTTTATTTGGGTAAATTTATCTTCGTAGTATTTAGTTTTGGCTCGTCTAATTATTTTAGATAGCAATAATGAGTAATTCTTTGAGAATTCTTTGGAGACAATTCCTAACCTCTTCCTCAATTCCTAACCTCTATTCCTAATTTCCTCTAGAATGTTTAATATCAACTAAATAAGGGAGTTCCAGTAAGTAGTAGTATACTACGAAATTAAACTTATTAGCAAGTAACTATTTTTAGTAAAGGAAATGATAAACTGGACCTAGATTCAGGAAGCTCCATGTATTTCTTCGTAAGTAGGTTTGCTACGAAGGTTCCTAAGGGTGCCCTAAGAAGATGCTTAGGTGCAATTCAAGTACGTCCACTTAGGAAGATATTTGTTGGTTCACCTGCGTGCCGATAGAGGTCACTACTGTGTTTCGTTTGGCCAATCAGAGAGCAGCAACATTCTTCATATTGAAGATTTAGCGCTGGCTTATCGGAGCTCTACTGCCTCCTATTTACGTCGAATTTTCTTATAAAATTAGTATATTTCGAAGTAAAACTGTTTTTTTCTACTTTTACAGCCAGCACCGACATTGCAGTAAACAAATATGTTACATTTGTTGTTTACCTACGTAATTCTAAGAGATACTGTGTAGCTGTCCTTGTTGCTCGGAAGATGCGCTGACAATTATTGTATATATTTACTGAATTTACCCAAGGGCCACTGACTATCTAGTGGCCTCGACGAGGACAGAAAGCCGGCGGCTTGTTAAAGGGCCCGCCAATTGTCTTAATGATATTTTTTAGCTGGAATTTGGCATTTACGGCTTCAGCGGGTAGGCGGTTCCATGGGTTTATAACTCTCTTGGTGGAAAAAACATTTGTTTTCAGTCCTACTTGAGAGAACATACTCTCCAACACTATATCTGTGATTGCCTTGTTATCAGTGACTTCATACCAAATGGTATGAGGTATTTTGAGCTCTGTAATTACTTCATACACTCAGGAATATTGGAAGATATTCTTGTGCTGCACCCAGATTTTGCCAGTGGAGGCTAATAGATCAGCATTAAGTATTTTGTTCTCTCCTAATTCCATGTATGACTGGCCATCCTGTGAGGTGAGGATGTTGGATGAGCTTGTAGCTGGTTTTTGATCTACACTGTGTGGTCCTTTATACAGAA
This sequence comes from Procambarus clarkii, assembly GCF_040958095.1. Classification (NCBI taxonomy): domain Eukaryota; kingdom Metazoa; phylum Arthropoda; class Malacostraca; order Decapoda; family Cambaridae; genus Procambarus; species Procambarus clarkii. The sequence goes on along the minus strand of NC_091166.1, from coordinate 45,417,568 downwards.
TAGGGAAGCAGCACATTGCTGTGTATACCTAAACATGTTAAAAAATACATTGTTTGAGAGGAGTCTTGTAGAAACTGGTAAGAGTAATTATAATATAATTTTTCCATGATTCAGTGCTTACCTCTTGTGAAAATCGCGAAGAGTTGTTTAGTCAGAGTTGATTTGTTTTTTTGTATTGAGGCTGGTATTTTCTAAATTGATTCCATGTATGTCTAACCATCCTGTGAGATGGGAGTATTAGATAAACTTATAGCTAGTTTTTTATCTACACTGTGTAATATTCCATATAGAATAGGGTAGCAGCACATTGCTGTGTATACCTAATCTTCTTAATAAAAAAAATCAGTAATAAAGATTTTAAATTATAGTTTGTATTATTACAAATACAGTACTGTATTATCCTTATTAAATCATGTTGACCATGGATCATTAAGATCTCATGTTGATATGTAATAGTCATATTTCTTTTGAACTGCTAATTCATGCGAATCATTCATTAAATTGTGCATTATGTCTCAATTTTTCACTTCCTTGGATATACTGTACAGTACAAAAAGATAGGATAAAAATAAACCAGTAATATTTCTTTCATTATATTTTTTATTTAAATAACTGCATCAATATGTTTACAGCTGACAGGATTTGTTTTACCATACAGGTGCATTATTTGTTAAAAAAAAAAATTGGTTTATTGTTACACACAATGGTGCTACATAGCCTTCCCAACTTGGTGCCTTCTTTTAATACTTACTGATTAAAAAATAAATAATAAATACATTTTATTCAGGAAAAGTACATACAGTTGATTTACAAACATAATGTTGGATTTATAGACAGAGCTAGTACATACAATACCTAAAGCCACTAATACTCATAGCATTTCGGGCAAGGTGTGGGGGAAAAAACACAGACTAAAACTTAATAGTAATCGGGATTAGGTATAAATTGTGTTGAAAGAAGGAATAAAAAATACAAAAAGGGGGGTTAACATAGCATAAATCAGCAATTGCACATGTTGGTGAACAGCATTGTTTAAAAAATAGCAAGACATGGGTTAAGATTTAGGGGATAAGTTAGGTTACATGGAGTTAATTAGGCAGTACTTTGTTTAACTCCTAAACTGGTTGAGAGAGGTACAGCCTTTGACATGATTCGGGAGGTCATTCCACATTCTGGGTCCCTTGATTTGTAGAGCACTTCTAGTTTGGTTACACACAGCCAAATTATGTAACAGGAAGAGGTCTTGGACACAAATTTGTTCCATGCTAAATGTAGAGGAATCAGCTGAGTATTCCTCAAATAAAATAAGTTGCCTCAGCTTATAAGGTAAATAAAATAAGCATTTATCAAATAAGTAGCTGCCTCACCTCACTGCCTTGCTGCTACATAGCCTTCCCGGCATGGTGCCTTCTTTTGATAATTACTTGTTCCACACCCAAATTGTATAACAGGAAGAGGTCTTGGACCCCTACTTCCCTCTCTTTTTTAATAGTCTATATAGTCATAATTATAGCTTTAAGTATTCAATGAATAAAGTTTTTGACATTTTTACCCTTCTTACCTAACATCATTTGTGCAGCATATTTTTATTTTATGTCTCACCCAGATTTAATTTCAAAATAAAACCAAACTAAATAAATTAGAAATGGGTATGTATAGCTAAGGTACACCCTTACTACTAGGTGAACAGGGGCATTTGGTGGTAGTAAATGATCCCATCAGGCAGGGCTCATCACCTTCTCTCATATTTCATGTTCACCATTGTTTATTTACTTAATAACTACTGGTATAATATCTTGCTATTATAAAAACTAATTCTACTATCATAAAATACATATTTACTTCAAGTTTCAAGCAGAGAATGCATATATAACTAACACGAAGGACTCCTCTTGACGAAATTCACCAGCTATATTTTGTTCATGTTCCAAAATCTTATAATCGATCCCAGTGTTATGTAGTAGAGAAAAATTGAGTTATATCCAGTTTACGTAAAGCTACGAGTGGTCGAAACCACACTTAGATCCCGGACCACACTTACGAAGGTTTTTCCACTTAGTGCAGCTACCTGAATAACGACGTAGCCGCCACGAAGGCGCTAAGAAGGAAAACATTCGTAGCTAAGAAGAAAAGCCTTCGTAAGTTCCTTCGTGAATCTGGCCCTGGACTCTTATAAATCCAACTAAATGTGGAGAGAATTCATGTTACTGCCTGTCGTTCCTCATGTCGTCACTCTGACTAGGAAGAATCTGGCAATATGTTTAATTAAATCATGATAATGATTAAATCTACAAGTTTGCAGTAACTACTTTCATTTTAGTAACTACTTGTGGTTAATACAAAGGTTGCATAAAATACAAAGATGTATAAAACTGTTGGATATATGTATATATGTATATATATATATATATATATATATATATATATATATATATATATATATATATATATATATATATATATATATATATAATGTAATGAATGTTTATGCGTATGAGATATATTATAATATATAGTTCACCTGTAACAGATGCTGGCTTCAACACGAGTGTAGTGTCAGCAAAATGGTGTCTGCCCCAGCCGCGGTACCTGCCCCTGCCTCCAGACAACCAGCGGAGTGAGTATCTGGCTCCACACTGCCATAAGCATCCCTTGCTGATGTGTCTTAAGCAGTCTCTTTGGTCACATTTGACTCTTTTTTTGTGAGTGAGTGAGTGAGTGAGTGAGTGAGTGAGTGAGTGAGTGAGTGAGTGAGAGAGAGAGAGAGAGAGAGAGAGTGAGAGAGTGAGAGAGAGAGAGAGAGAGAGAGAGAGAGAGAGAGAGAGAGAGAGAGAGAGAGAGAGAGAGAGAGAGAGAGAGAGAGAGAGAGAGAGAGAGAGAGTACATGAGAAAAAGAATGGAGGACGGATGAATGAATGGACGGAGGCAGGGAATGAGAGAGAATGACAGGATGGGAGGGATAGAGACAGATTCGATGTTTGCTAGACGAGTCATGCCGATTGCTTTGGGAGAAAAAATCCTATCATACATCTTTATGATGTTTGATAAAATAATTTCATCCCAACTGCGTCCCATTGAGGGTAGCAGCCTTACAGCTCGTCGGGTTCTCACACTCACCCACGGTACTATGGTGCTGGTACCATGTTTCGAGGAACCAACACTTTCAGTAAGACTGAAATTCTCGGCATCCTAGCTGGAATCACCGACGTCGTACCAATCGACATCGTTAATGACGGCGTGGTCACCACCTCCTCTTCAGCAATGCAGAGGGTCTACAGTGGCTGTTCACCCCAATCAGAAGGCATAGATAAGGAGACTCTTCCATCGCTACTGCATCCCGTTGAAGGGGTAGCAGCTGAGTCAAACGACACCGCCACAATGCGCCAGAAACGCTACAAAGTCAGGGCCGAAGTCCTCGACAACCATGCTACACCAAGAAAGATCTCCTGAAGGTCATCAAAACAATCGACATTGGTCAAAAAGGTGTGGAAATTGTGCTTTACTTCTCGAGCGAGGAGGACCTTGAAAATCTGCTGGACACCGAAGGAGAACTGTGCCAAGCTCACCTCAGTCTCAACTACCCAAGAGGGTTCCTTGCTGCAAGATCTGTCTTCATCAGCTTGACCAGCTACTGGATCGGGGACAAAGGATTACGAGATGTACTTGCCGACGTCGAGGAAGAAAACCAGAACATGAGTGTGTTTTCCGGGGTGTTCCTCGGCCGTACAGACGACAAGCGTCCAACCATGAAGCTAACATTCACCACAATAGCTGCAACTACCCAGGCCACTACACAAGGATTCAACTGCTTTGGCATCAAGATCTCGGCCCACCGTGTTAGGAAGGAACGCTTCTACGACATACCTCAATGCTTCAAGTGGTATGCCTACACTCACCCAACCAGCAAGTGCCAGCATCCCATCGTGAAGTGCAGCATCTGCGCTCAGAACCACCGTTTCTCAGTCTGTAAAGCGGACACCAAATGCTGCCTGAACTGCAATGGTGATCACTCTGCGATTTCCCACCTTTGCCCTCCCAGACAAGAAGTCATCGAACGCCTGGTCGAGTCATCGAAAACTAAAACCTCAACATCTACCGCCGCCGCTAGCGTCACCAATACCAGCTCCAGCACCTCAGCTCCCAGCAACCAAACCAGAAGACTTCCCCGCCTTACCACACAGAGGCCCCACCAGCCAGACATCCTAGCCTGCTCATTGGTGAACCAGCGACTAATCAGCACCCTCTCAACCTCGTGCCTCATGTGATAGGATTATCCCCGGACTCATCTGTCTTGCAGAGAGACTGACTGAACCAGACATCGTCGGTTCGTCACCGAACTCAACGCCTTGTACCTTGCCAACGGCCTGGACCTCCCATCATCGCCCCTGAGGCCAGACTAGCTGCATCTCCTACCAACACAAGGACTACTACAAGGACGACCTGAACCCAGACTCCAGCTCCATTCAAGATCCAGGACGCACAAACGGAAACACCCACCACCCCGGTTCCCAACGTCCCCACAATCATCATCACAGCCGACGCGCTCGTCTACACTTGCAAGCAACACCACCAACGCTCCCGCGGCAGCTGCAACCTTCACTCCACGACACCAGAACCGAAGACTGAACCACCAGCTCCAGACGACGATTCGGACTCTTCAGACGAGGAAATCTCAGTAGGAGCCACTCGGTGCCATCGCCACACCCACCATTCAACACCTACTTGGTGCGAGACTTCCTCATGGAGCCCTCCTCACCAAACTCCAACGACAGCGCAAGCAAGTTTCAGACGAAAAAAAACAGAAGACCCAGAAATACGAGAAAACTTTGCACACGGACACAACCACCTGCAGCTGAAGCAAGAAGCCTGAAGATAGAAGTCAGACGAAGAACCAAGACTGAGACGTCTCCACCCGACGCCTACACACACACACCACAGACCCAGGGCTTATTTACTATCTGTCACTATCTTCTGTCTTTATCTGTCTCTGCTTGTCTCTGACTTTACATGTCTCTCTGACTGTTTGTATGTTCCTGTCGCTTATTATAACAAAATTAATTTCCTAGAGTTTAGTTGATCGCCAGCGAAAGGAACTTAGCAATGAGAAATAATGAAAAATAGAATATTAATCATGTAATCCAGTGTCATGTCGCCCATTACTGGTATCATATTAGTAACTGAAGCTGATATTCTTCAGTTTTATATCTTGCAGGTTAACTAGGCTTTATATAGACTACTAGGGGAAGGTATCCGGCTCTGTTCCGCTTCCCTTCCCTTTTTCCCTCCTCCTCCTCCCCCCCGTCTCTCTCATCTTTTTTTCACTGTCTCCCACATATTCAACGTTCTCCCATCTCACTACTCTCCTTCCCTCTCTTCAACTCTCTCTCACCCTCTCTACCTTTCTTCCCTCTCCATTGCTCACACTTCTCGCCCCTCTCCTAATCTTCCCCACTCTCACCTCTTCCATTCTCAACCTGTCTCCCCTCTCTCCATCCCTCTCTTCAAGTATACCCCTTTCCCTTACTCTTTTGAAATATCCTCCTTCTCCTTTCCACATTTCAACATCCCCCTCTTACCCCCCCCCCTTATCCTTCTTTTCCTATCTCTGTTTCTGTCGTTCTCTGTGTCTTATTCTCTGTCTCTGGGTATTGTTGTCTGTGTCTTATTCTCTGTGTTCCTGTCTCTCTCACTCTCTCTCTCGTTTTCTCATTGCCCTGATCGACCCGGTCTCTATGCAGGCACTCTGTCTGTCTGTCTTTTTGCTGAATTTCTGTCCAAGTCTCTCTTTCTTATAAAGTAATATAATAGTCTACCATTATCATATGGTTGGTTCACCTAGTGGTGTTATATATTCACAATATAGAAGAGTTACCCAAATTGCTATGAGAAAGGTTTTTTTATTTATTTTTTTAACAGTCATAAGTATACACAGGGGCCTCGTAGCCTGGTGGATAGCGCGCAGGACTCGTAATTCTGTGGCGCGGGTTCGATTCCCGCACGAGGCTGAAACAAATGGGCAAAGTTTCTTTCACCCTAAGTGCCCCTGTTACCTAGCAGTAAATAGCTACCTGGGAGTTAGTCAGCTGTCACGGGCTGCTTCCTGGGGTGTGTGTGTGTGGTGTGGAGAGAAAAAAAGAAAAAAGAAAAGTAGTTAGTAAACAGTTGATTGACAGTTGAGAGGCGGGCCGAAAGAGCAAAGCTCAACCCGCGCAAAAACACAACTAGTAAACACAGCAACGTGCTGCTACCCTGTTCTGTATGAAAGATTACACAGTGTAGATAAAAAAAACTAGCTATAAGTTCATCTAATATTCCCATCTCACAGGACGGTTATTCATACTTGGAATCAGGGGGAGAAATTATGTCTCAATACAAAAACCAACCAACTCTGACTAAACAACTAGTTATAAGTTAGGGGCGGGGTCTGAGAAAGCCGTTGAAGCTGTGAGAGAAACGTCTGTTTTATGCTACTACAAAAATTATGTCAATTTTACCGAAATCAGGGAATAATTACTATTTACAACAAAAAAATGATGTTAATTATCCCGAAATCAGTGAATAATTACAATTTACGACAAAAAATGTATGTTAATTTTCCCGAAATCAGTGAATAATTACTACTTACAACAAAGATTTGTTTCCTTTCAAAAATAACCTTCAAATATATAACCTTCAATTCAAACAAATATTCAACCTTCTTGTCAATATGGCTTCAGACCCAAAAAAAGCACTAACGATGCACTTATTAGTATGATTAACTTAATTCACGCAGCTCTTGATAAAAAGGAGTTTCCTGTTGGGTTATTTGTGGACCTGCGTAAGGCTTTTGACACTGTCAACCATCAAAACCTTCTTCTTAAATTACATCATTATGGAGTCAGAGGACACTCCCTGCAATACCTCAAATCTTATCTTACTGACAGGCTCCAGTATGTTTCTGTGAATAATACAATTTCTCCCACCCTACCCATCAACATTGGTGTTCCTCAGGGCAGCATACTTGGCCCTCTCCTCTTTCTCATCTACATTAATGACCTTCCAAATGCCTCCCAACACCTCAAACCAATTCTATTTGCTGACGACACAACCTTCATTTACTCCAGTCCTGACCCCCTTGCTCTAAATGCCACAGTAAATACTGAGCTAGAGAAAGTCCATCTTTGGCTAACTGCCAACAAACTCACCCTTAACATTGACAAAACGTTTTATATTCTGTTTGGCAATAAATCCTCTAATCAGATAAATCTCAAAATAAACAATACCCAAATTTGTAACAAATTAGATGGCAAATTCCTTGGCGTTCTCATCGACCACAAGCTGAATTTCCAGGGTCACATTCTAAATATATCAAAAAAAGTTTCAAAAACTGTTGGCATTCTTTCTAAGATCAGATATTATGTACCCCGCCCTGCCCTGGTTACTCTCTATTACTCCCTCATCTATCCATACCTCAACTATGGTATTTGTGCTTGGGGTTCTACTACCCAAAATCATTTACGTCCTCTTATTACCCAACACAAAGCTGCTATTAGGACAATAACCAACTCTGGCCCCAGACATCACTCGGTACCCTTACTCAAATCTCTGAATATGTTAGATATTAAGTCACTGCACATTCTCTCTTGTGTATTATACATATATAAAACGCTGAACTGTAATGGTAATCCTGACCTCAAAAGCTTCATTGAAGGTTGTAACAGAACCCATGAGCACCACACCAGGAATAAATACAGTTTTGATATTCCTAGAGTACGACTTAATCAAACTAGAAATGCTCTACAAATCAAGGGACCCAGAATGTGGAATGACCTTCCCAACCATGTTAAAGACTGTACCTCTCTCAACCAGTTTAAGATAAAAACTAAACACTACCTAATAAATTCCCTGTAACCCACCTCACTCCTTTATTGTCAACCCATGTCTGTTATTTTATTATTATTATTTTTTTTTAATCAACACTGTTTGTCAACCTATTGTATTTGTGCTGCTTTTTCAGTCATGTTCCCCCTTTTTTTTATCTTTATTTGTATTTGTTTTCAACACTTTTTATTCTTTATGCTCAATTAGAATTAAGTTCTAGATATTAATGTTTTTCTTGCCCGAAACGCATTGCGTAATAGTGGCTTTAGGCATTGTATGTACTAGCTCTATCTATATATCAATCCATTAATGTAACATCACTTGTATGTATGTACCTTACCTGAATAAACATATTTATTATTTATTTATTTAAAAGCTAGGTTATACCAAGAAGTATATTTTTGTAAGTCAAATAGTTTAGAAGTTCTATGTCAACTTAACAGTCTCCGTGGTGTAGTGGTAAGACACTCGCCTGGCGTTCCGCGAGCGCTATGTCATGGGTTCGTATCCTGGCCGGGGAGGATTTACTGGGCGCAATTCCTTAACTGTAGCCTCTGTTTAACGCAACAGTAAAATGTGTACTTGGATGAAAAAACGATTCTTCGCGGCAGGGGATCGTATTCCAGGGACCATAGGATTAAGAACTTGCCCGAAACGCTACGCGTACTAGTGGCTGTACAAGAATGTAACAACTCTTGTATATATCTCAAAAAAAAAAAAAACTATAATGCTGCTTATTAGTGCCAGAGTATAATGATAAAGGTGTCCTAATTCCTCTTGCAGACTGCTCACTGCCTTATGTCACAATGAACACAGGGGGTCAGTTAGGCAACAAACTCTGCCAGTACTTGTCCTTAGTCTTGATAAGGAGGGTCTTCGGCGTAAGGGTGAGTAACAGTATTCTTCTATATCAGCACTATTGTTTAATATTTGTATGTTATGAAATGTCCCAGCAATGGTATTGTGAATAGTATTAAGAACAAATGTTAGCAAGGATCAGAGACTCTTTAACTACTGTTATGAAAATGTTACTTACCATGGGAAGGTGGTATTGAGAAGGCCTAAGGAAGAACTAGGAGTTCCTAAAATCACTGAAGATCAGATAGGCCCAGCCCCCCCAATAAGAACATAAAACACTATTAAATTATTGGCTTCAAAATAAATACGTCAGTCTAGCAGCAGATCACTGTTCCGCTACACAGGAAGAATGGATACTCCTTTAATAGTACTTATTTATTAAACCCTCTTATAACCCCTCATATACAGTAATAACAATAACTACTTTACCACTCTACTTTACGTTAAAAGCCTTGGTCCACATAGGCAGGATACAAGGTTTTACAATTACCAAAACTAGGGTAAAGTCTACTTGAATAGGGCGCTAGCAAAGGCTATAGGTAGCCTGGGGCAACTTGAACACACGTGGTTTCACTACACCACCTGGAGCAATCTTAGGAATATAAACACTAGCTATGGCTACACAAACTACTACACACTTTTGCCAGAGAACGGTACACGATATACAATACTTATCTTGAAGAGAATCAGGATATGGTAAGGAGAGAGAAAGAGAGAGGGTAAAGGAGTACAGAACCCATGAGGGGGAGTGTGAACCCAATCACAGCCAGCACCAGAAACAAGCGACCCAGCGTCCTCCTGCCTCCCACTCTACTTCCTGCCGGACAGATATTCAGCCGATCGTACAGCAGACATCAACCCAATTTTACTCAGACATTCCTTCCTAGTTCCCCCTAATCATTCTAAGAATAGCTGATAATTTGTTCAATGTTATATTTAATCAACAACAAGCTCAGAGTCTGAATGCTCTGTGAGAAACAAGATTCGTCTTACGTCTGGCAAGGAAGATAGGAACAAAAACGCGTCTGCAGTCCTATCAATTAATGTAAAATAATTATTTAGAGCTCAATTTGACCTCTGGTTTCCAACTAAGGAAACCAGGGTCGTAACAAACTACACATTTGACACATTATAGTTTGCTAACGTTTAGGTTTGATCTGGTAATTTAGGACGGTGAGAAGCATCATCAAACGTTCACGACTAGTGAGTGGAGTCATTGTTATTTTATACTTTATTTCATATTTTTGAAGAACTTAAAAAGCAAGCAATGTTGCAGAAAGACTACTGCCCCATAGTCCTGGGGGCCGGACTATTAAGTCCTGTTACGATCCACTAGCAATAACAAGATACTGCAGCCTTGATAGTTTATTGTGATCTATTAGAATTACTCTTGACCTATTGGTTTTTCGTGACCTACACTGAAAGTCCCCATCACACAGGATGGTTAGTCATACAGGGCTATACGATCAGAAGCCTACACTGGCAAATTTTGGGTGCAATATGAGGATATCCTCAAGAACACGGGAGTGAATAAAGTAATTGCAAAGCTCCAGGTACCTCATGCCAACGGGTCTGAATGGTCTGATAACTGGGCATTCGATGATGTAGTGTGGGAGATCATGCCGCAGTTACTGCTCATAAAGTTTGCACCTGGAGTGCTCAGGATTGGGAGATCCGTCACCTGTAGCCACCTGCCACAGGTAACGGTAACCCAACCTGAGTCTGGCAACCACTGTGTCGCACAGTCTGGTGGACGTTTTGTGCTGCCCATAAACATAGGTTTCAGATCTGAACAAATCATAGCTTCTTATACTGGTGTTTTCAGGTCGTTGGGAGTCAGTAATTTCTCTCTTATCAGACCTGAGTGTTTGGTACAATATAGTTTTGACAGCAGAGATGGGGATACCTAGATCTAATTTAAATTCATCTTTGTTACACACTAATTCAGTATCACTTCTACCTTATTCACTCCTGTGTTGATGATATCCTCATAATGCACTCAGAGTCTGCCAGTGCAGACTACTTATCACGTGCCTCTGTATGACTAACCATCCTGTGTGATGTGGATTTTAGAATCACGTAGCTAGCTTTGTGACACACTGTACTCCCCTTCATATAGTCTAGGGTAGCTGCACAAATACAGATATACCTAAATGTGTTAATAAACAAAAATAATGACCCACATATGTTACTCTTTTGGACAATAACCATTGTTAGCTTATTGGAAGTAATGGAACAATATTTTGTTTTATACTTAAAAAAGTTTCAATGATTATTCCTTTTGACCTACAGGTTGCGATTCTTGAAGCAATGAATGGATCTATCAGTGGATTATTCCACAAGCTAAGCCTGCCCGTTGAAGACCACAAGTGCTTCCCTGGGTACTCTGCGAAGCTGCCCTTCAGCAACCTCTACAGGAAGTTGTTTATCAATAACACAGGCAATGGTATAGTGTTGTCCAACTCACGGCTGCGGCATTACCCACTCAGCGTGTCTTCTTACGTCGAAGATTGTCCGTGTCCTTCACATTTACTGGTTCCATTAAGGGATCTGTTTCGTCATGAGTTGCCTTTTCGACAAGACATCATTGACAAAGCTAAAGAGCGGCTTGATAATGCTGTTAAAAGTCTGCACAACAATACTTCACAAAATATTACAGTAGTTACTGTTCATGTTCGTAGAACCGACCATCTTTCTTTTATCAAAGGTGCATACAACTTAGATCCCTTGGATAAGACATATTTTCAACGGGCATTTAATTTCTACAGGAACAGGTAAGTTAGATGGAATAATTTACATCAACTAAATTAACCGTAAGACTGATTATAATTACCTTGACGCCAATCTTTTTAATTCGTGGTCAAAAACTAGCTATATCTACACTGTAATCTTTTGTAAACAATAGGATAGCAGCACATTGCTGTTTGCTGCTACCATCAACTCATTCTAAGCTTGTTAATACCCAATTTTTTTTTTTTTAAATTTTAAACATTTAATTTTGTGTCTACTAATTCATGAAACTCAAATTTTTTTGCTTGTTTTATGCCGAGAAAGGAGACAGTGGTAGTATTAAATATTGTTTGTTACATATGATACAATTGTTGAAGCTTACCATCATGTTACATTGATATTTCTTATATCTATTTTTGATTCTAGTATAGCTAATATATAAATATTGTCTTGTTTATAAATGTCTAAAATTTATATAAGGCCTATCGTGTAAAATATTTGTCAATATAATTATACATTATAATGCTTTCAGTATTCATGGAAACACAATATCAAACAAATGGAAAAGACAATGCAAGCAAATACAAAAGTTATAACAGTAAACACATTAATTTGATATATTAAGAAAGAGGAGATACAAAACTAATAAACATCATCAACTAAATCATCTACATTTTCTCAAATAAAAGTGTCAGTAGATACATACAAAATGATTTCATTAATACTAAATATAATTGGAAAATCAGTAGAAGCCATGAGGAGGATTCGAACCCACACACTTGGTACTTCCAAGCCCACGCCCTGGACCACTAGTCCACGACATGTTCAAAAGTACTGCTACCCGAGATTCAACTGAACCCTTTAGGGGTCCTGAGGCTTCCAATGAAACTAAGTCGGGGTTGCAGTACCCCCTAGAGGATTAAGCTGAATTCCAGGTTGCATTACTTTTTCAAGCATATTGTGGCATAGTGGTTTAGGGCGTATACTTGGGAGTACAGAGTATACAAGTTCAAATCCACCCCATGGCTCCTGTTTTTCTCAATAATAATAAATAAAACAAACACTTTTATAATGTTTGTTTTGAGTACTTCATATCTAGATCGTGAACCACTTAATGGCAAGTAAATAACTAAATATTTTACCGGAGATGTTTCCAAGGACTTCTGCATTTTTCATTATGCATTTTCTGGCAATATCATGTACATTGTTAGCATGCATTACAGTTGTATTACAATACACCCAGAAATCACAATAGCGTGATATATCAAATGAACAAATCCAAAAGGGCCTTGAATTGCACTCCAGGTTGCAATTCTTTTTACCATGTCTTGGTACAGTTGACTAAGGCGCATTTGGGATCATCCCGTGCGTAGGTTCGAACCTTCATTAAGGCCCCCTGTGGATTTGTTCAGTTGTATTATAACTTTATTAAAATAATTGTTGTTGATGTTCCACAGAGCAGCTGTTCCAGTGTTCGTGGTGACCAGTGATGACCCCAAGTGGTGCCAAAGCAATATTATGGACAAGGATGTTGTTTATGCTGGTAAAAAGTGTGATGGTATTGGTAACTGTGATAGCACTGCAGCACTGTGATATTGGTAATGTTGGTGGTATTGGTAATGGTGACGTTGGTGGTATCAGTCAGGTAGCAGTAATGGTATGGGTAACATTGGTGGCATTGGTAACGTGTTATGATTACATGTGAACATAGCCTAGGCTGCCTTCAGGTGAGAGTTGTTCCTGGATGTTCCTGGATGTTCCTGGATGTTCCTGGATGTTCCTGGATGTTCCTGGATGTTCCTGGATGTTCCTGGATGTTCCTGGATGTTCCTTCCATATTTGAGGCTCTGTACATATTGCGATATGGTTAATAAATGAAAGTAGGTTAATAAGATCAAGAATCATGAGGTTCTTGTAAGTTAAAGAGGAAATATTGTGAGGAGGAGGAGTCAGAAGTCGATGTACCTCGTCTTGAACAAGGCTGGGATTCCTAAGGAGGTCCAATGTGCATGCGAGTGGATCTAGACTGTTAGAGAAGGCGATGTGGACCAATCAATGTCTTGCAAAACGGTGACGTCACACCGAGAGGACGCTGATGGGAGGTAAAATCGTCTCTTCACTTCCAACAAAGAGAGCTAGAGGACGTCTTGTCTCTACACCCGTCCTTACCTGTGCTAGTTTCGACAATTTGACGCTTGTGAGAAGGCCCGACCGACCAAGAATAGTTAAGGCCGAGATTTCCAGGAGGAACGTAATCCAGAAGCTGTTCTCGTATGTTGCCGGATTCGCCAGGATTGTGAAGAAGTTGAGATGAGGTCGTGTCACATTGCGGCTACCGGGAGCTTGACACACAACTAGGTGAGCACAACTAGGTGAGCACACTGAGGAGGTCATTTGTCGTGAAGAGGGCGACAGTCTTCGACAGCTGCACCTAAAGCAGAGGCGGGGGGATGGGACACAAGAAGGTGTCACCGTGACAAGGATTCCACATCAAAGAAATCTCGGAAGGATAATGAAAATAAATAGGAGCCAAAGAGAAGAGGCTCGGTTATCGTCAAGTGATTTCTTCAGTAGCCGCACCTAAGAAGATGAGGTGAGGCTGAGACACAAGAAGGCTTCACCGTGGCAACAGTTCCACGCTGAAGAAAACTTGGAAGGATAACGAAGATCAATAGGAACCAGAGAGAAGTGACTCGGCGATCGTCAAGTGTCATACACCATCGACCAGTGGACAGAAGCTGACGTGACGGTACGATTACAAGTACCAGAGATAATAGCCTGTAGTGTCTTTGAGGGATTTAAGTGATCAGTGAGGGACTAGAACATAATTCCTAGTGGCCAAGGCCGTCAGCCGAGTGAGCGGCTGTGAAGTGTTTTAATGAAATAATGGAAGGTTGAGGCCCAAGGGGGGGTGTGAGGAACGAGCCCATAATGAGATACTTTAAAGATTTACAAGAGTGTGGGCCGAGAGTTATAGCCATGTGCAAACAGTGAGGGTTGCAGAGTCCCTGTGTAAGGGACTCTGATATATAAAGATATAGGATGAGAGTGGAGGGGCCAAGAGACAGAGCCCCGGGCGAACAGTGAGGCTCGCCAAATTCCTGTGTGAATGAGAGACTATTTTGTGCGATTACCGGAATTCGAGAGCTACCGAGAATTTGTAGAGATTTCCACGATTAAGGTGGGGCCCAGATCTGATTACCAGAGTGTGTAATGGTGAAGACACGTCCCTGGATATAAACGGAAAATACAGGTATAGACAGTTACAGGTAAATTTACCAGTGGAACAAAGGACACAGGACTATACGTGGCGGACGAGAGTACAACTGATCTTGAGTTGTCAAATCTCGTCAACCAGAAGTTAGCTTAGTTCATTTATTGTGCACCCCATGCTCATCTTGTGGGCAGTAGTGGAAAGGGTTACAGAGGCACATAATGGGCTCAGGGACTGAACCCCTTAATTCATTTAGCTGAACAAGTTACAATCTTGATGAGCTAGTTACAAAATTCAATATACGTCGTCACATTACCAATGGGTTCGAGATCAACCAAAAGTACAGTTTCTAAATTAAGCAACTGACATATGTGGAGAGCTAGTGTCACAATTGATATGTTTATCCTGCACACCGCCCCCCCCCCCCATCCAGTGGGCAGCGGTGGATAGGTTACAATCACTTAGTTACTACCTACAGTTAGCAAACTGGGGATATTTGGCTAAAATTTAATGTAGCAGATAATTTTGAATTAAATATTTGCACACCTTTGGAACATTTGTTACAGAATTGTCTCTAAATTCACGTATCTTTTCGCACTCCATCACATAGTGACGGAGGGTGTGCGAATAACTGTGTTGACACAGTTTACATTTGGTCAGGTCTACATCGGCAGGTAATAAGAATTCCCAGAGATACTTGTAACCGAGTCTAAGCCGAGCAGTAGTAACATCTAGAAGTCTGCTGATTTTATTGGATGATCCATAGATGTGTGACTCATCTTGCATGACAGTATGATGATAGATGGAATTACTGGTGTCGATTTCACTTTGCCTCAGATCTACAAGATTTTGTTGAAGTTCTTGGTGTACTATTGCTCTCAGACTGCTTATTGACAATCCAAGGTTATATTTAATTTCTCCTTTAAAGGTAGATTCTTTGGCTAACTCATCAGCTCTATCATGCATTCGGAGGCCAACATGAGATGGAGTCCACATGAAATGGACTCTATTACCATCATTAATAATTTTGTTGTATTTGTGTCTAGCTTCAGACATGAGCATGTTACAGTTATGTCTTAAAGAGTTGAGAGAAAGTAAGGATGATAAAGAGTCACTTATAATTAATGTGTCAAGTTTGGAGACTTGTACACATTTCTGTGCAAGAAGCAAGGCAAATAGTTCGCAAGAAGCAAGGCAAGTAGTTCGGTCTGAAGGGTAGAGGCCCAGTTGTTTTGAAAGCTCCCCACTCAAAATAGAAATGTAAATATACCAATTCCAGGCAAAATGAAATAATGGAGTGAATTAGAATTACTTCACGTCTGAGTGAGATATAGGAAATATATTTGGCCAGGCCTTGGAGAGACAGCTCCCCTGATATCCCTCATGCATATAGTTGCAGAATCCTCAGTAGCAAATAGTCTGGACTACCGAAAATAACAGCGGAAGAAATTTAATTATGTGAATAATATATTACTGGGGTTAATTTTATGATTATACATAGATTAGATTAAAGAAATGAATAATGCAATACTCAGTTATGTTTGCGGGGGTTGAACTCTGGCTCTTTGGTCCCGAGTTCAACCCCCGCAAACACAACTAAGTGAGTACTGCATTATTCATTCCTTTAATCTAATCTATGTATAATCATAAAATTAACCCCAGTAATATATTATTCACATAATTAAATTTCTTCCGCTGTTATTTTTGGTACTCCAGACTATTTGCTACTGAGGATTCAGTGAATGCCAATGTTAGAGTGAGAAAGTACCATTTAAATATAGTTATATATAAATGATTTATTAGTCGTAACTAGGAGTAAAATAATTTTTGGCAGTGAATAGGATTTTGTATGTGAAAAATCCAGAGTTTTACACAACTCCAGTGCATGGGGGGAGTTGTGTAAAACCCTGGTTTCTGTCTCGGACAGACTGCAAGATCCAGTAAGTTCTGTAGAACTTCGGTTTCAACTCCTTTGATCATGTCGTAGCTCAGTCGATTAAGGCAGCGTCTGGGATGCTCTTGGACGCAGGTTCGAATCCTCGTCACGGCCCTTGTGAATTTGTTCATTTAATCATGGAAATATTATATAATAATAACTTTTTACCAGTTTCTACAAGAGTCCTCTCAAACAATGTTTTTGGTTTTCAATTTTTAAATGTTGTTGAGTGTTGAAAGTTCTCTTATGTATATTCCGTAATGAAATCACAATGGCGTGATATATCAGTGAACATCATTCCAGACCCTCCTTAACTGACTCGCCGCGGAGGATCACAAAGTTAACCAACGTGCATTATTATATTTTCTCCATTTTTAAAGTATAATTTATGTGACAATAGCCGTGTTAAAATTCCTATAAAGTTTTGTATTAAATTAGTCTAATTATTATGACTTTAGTAATCTTATAGCTGTCACGTTTGAGCCAATAGCGAAGGATAACAAATCCTTTTGCCCAAGATATTTAGATTTTTTTTATCTTGATCTGGAAACTTTACCCGGCATATCTGAGGTGACTTTACTGGGGCTACAATTTACTGTAGCAACAAAGGGGTGTTCGCCTTTTCGTAAGTAAGTGGAACAGTTGAATATTTTCATATGTCTTTTCAAGACATATGAAAAATTATAATTTCAAGTTACATATAACAATTATCCAAATTGCACTTTTCTGACTTGCAGGAAGCCGTGATCCTGTCTCCGACCTGGTCTTGCTGTCCCTCGGAGACCACCATGTGATAACATATGGAACTTTTGGTTTCGTCAGCGCCTTCCTTGGCAGAGGCATCATCGTTTACCCAGACCCAACTGGCTGGCCTGTTTTTCCTTGTTTCAATTCAACAATCATTCAACCAATCAACAGAGATTAGTGCTAACTATCACCTAGTTGCTGCCATCATAACATCAGGATGAACAACCCAACAGGTTTTCTTCCTATTGGGGAGTGTTGAACATGCTGTTATGGCGGTGTGTTCACTCACAGGATGTGTGGCGCTGCCCAATAAACTCACCCCTCAGGGCAAAAATTAAAACAAAAAATCTCATTAATCGTAACGGAACAGTGTGCAGCCAGTGTCTTATATATTCTAAGTCCTTCAGTAACCTCAATAAGGTTATTGAGCGACTAACAAACCGCTCTTTGATTGAAAGAAACAGACTTTAGTTAATCCCGCTCGGTTGTTGCAGGAGGTAAGCTGTCCCACTGTCTCTAATCAAAACAATAATTTATTTTAGTTTATCTTAACATATATAAAAGGTTGCCTTGTTCATTTGTTACGTTCTGGATTCCAAGCTGTGGGTGTGCGAGTTTAAGATTCCATAGCTATGCAAGATAACGAGGTGTATATAAAATGAATTATAAGGAATGAATAGACGTCGGACCTATATTACATAAGAACAAAGGTAACTGCAGAAGGTCTATTGGCCCATACGAGGCAGCTCCGATTTATAAGCACCCATATACAGGTCCAACCCACGTTTGAAACAATCGAGGGACCCCACCTCCATCACTTTACGCGGTAATTGGCTCCACAAATCAACACCCCTGTTACCGAACTAGTATTTACCAAGGTCTTTCCTAAATCTAAACTTAAGCAATTTATACACATTGTTTCGTGTTCTGTCTTGTATTAATACTTTTAATACCCTATTAATATTCCCTTCGTTATGTCCATTCATCCACTTGTAAACCTCTATCTGCAGTCATCAGGAGGACAAATCCTTCATGCAAACTGCACCTACTATCAAGAAGAGAAACCTCTATCATGACACCCCTAACTCTTCGCCTTTCCAGTGAATGCAATTTAAGCTTTATTATTACTTTTGTATTTTATTATTTATGTGATAAATAATAAATGCTCCCTAACTAATGGATTATTATATAAACCAGTATTAAGATCTCATATTTTCCAGCACAAGAAGACATTCGTTAATAAATGTAACGATTAAATGGTACCTGGATATAATGTTGGGAAAGGAAGAGAAAGTTGCGTGTGCTTCACATGGCTTTATTCCAACAGCAAACAATGACGTCACCGGTTCGGTATATGTTACATGACATCCTATTTACAATACTTATAAACAAAAGTAAGTAAGTAATTATCAAAAGAAGGCACCAAACCGGGAAGGCTATGTAGCACCACCAAATGTGCGGAATAATCAGAGGGCGCTAAATATTACCAAGGATGCCAATACGAGAACAAAAACGCATAAGGCGAACGATATCGAAAGTATCCGAGTCACCAAGAATTCTATTGAGGGACACGAGACCGGGAGGGGCAGTCGGAAAGCAAGACACACGCTCGTCTTGGAAGTCAGGACATTCAAGAAGGACATGCACGACCGTAAGAGGGATAATGCAATTAGGACAATAAGGAGCAGGGCGGTGCTCCATCAAGTGACCATGGGTTAAGCAGGTATGGCCAATATGCAACCTCATCAGAGCCGTTTCCCATCGCCGGTTACGGTGGTAGGAGGACGGCCACGAGGAAACACAGCATTACCAATCTCCCAGTTGCATCTGTAACCTAGACGTAGTCCATATAACAAATGTTTCAAATTCAAATTAAAATGTTTATTCGGGTAAAGTACATACATACTAGGGGTGATACAAATATTGCTGAATTTATAGATAGAGCTAGTACATACAATGCCTAAATCCACTATCACGCAAAGCGTTTCGGCAGAAACGAATAACCTAACTGTAGAATAACCTAACCTAGGTTAGGTTATGTTAACCTAGAATAACCTAGCAGAAAAGAATAACCTAACTGCTATTTCCCTGTGGATTCCTTTTGGGATATTTAACCTTTCTAATTTGCAAGAAGAAGAAAGTACAATGGGTTGGTTAAATTACATAAGATTGGTATTTTTGCATTCATGCAATGCCACTAACACGCATAGCGTTTCGGGCAGGTCCTTACTCTAACATATCAGGCACGATGAAAGGGTACATTGTAGCAAGATTTTTATATCATCAAATAACTACAATATAAGTTGACAGAGATGATTACCATGGTAAGGATATATATCTTAAGTACTAATAATAGTACCTTTTATTACAAATTCGCTACTTTTAGTCCTTCAGCTCGTTACTTGCAGAAATTCAGATTTGGCAACCCTGCAGCAGAGATCGGCTGTAATGTTTACCAACAACAGCTGAGCTGGTTCCTGCTCCCGTAGTTGGCCATGTTATCTTCATCAAATGAAGATTTATATTGGCAATTTTGATATTTGAGGTAAGTTGCAATGTCCATATAGTAATTTGTTTCGTAGAGAGAAGCTGTAATTGCGTCAGAAAACTGGAGTACTTGTCAAATGTTGCTGTGAGGTAACCAGTCTCACTGAGGTGATGGGGTGAGACATTACTATGGGGTACCGGTCCTACTGTGGTGGTAGGGGAGGGCCCGGAGACATTACTGTGGGGGTACTAAAATCACTGGTGATGTGGCAGACATTATTATGGGGTACCAAAACCACTGGTGATGTGGCAGACATTATTATGGGGTACCAAAACCACTGGTGATGTGGCAGACATTATTATGGGGTACCAAAACCACTGGGGATGTAGCAGACATTATTATGGGGTACCAAAACCACTGGTGATGTGGCAGACATTATTATGGGGAACCAAAACCACTGGGGATGTGGCAGACATTATTATGATGTACCAAAGCCACTGGTGATGTGGCAGACATTATTATGGGGTACCAAAACCACTGGTGATGTGGCAGACATTATTATGGGGTACCAAAACCACTGGGGATGTAGCAGACATTATTATGGGGTACCAAAACCACTGGTGATGTGGCAGACATTATTATGGGGTACCAAAACCACTGGGGATGTAGCAGACATTATTATGGGGTACCAAAACCACTGGTGATGTGGCAGACATTATTATGGGGTACCAAAACCACTGGGGATGTAGCAGACATTATTATGGGGTACCAAAACCACTGGTGATGTGGCAGACATTATTATGGGGTACCAAAACCACTGGGGATGTAGCAGACATTATTATGGGGTACCAAAACCACTGGTGATGTGGCAGACATTATTATGGGGTACCAAAACCACTGGTGATGTGGCAGACATTATTATGGGGTACCAAAACCACTGGTGATGTGGCAGACATTATTATGGGGTTCCCACTGTGGTGATGGGGGAGACATTACTATAGAGTACCAGTCTCACTGTGGTGGTGGGGAGACATTACTATGGGCTTCTTACCTATCAGTACTTACCTATCAGTGATTGGGGAAATGAGGTCTAGCTCTTTAAGCCAGGTGCCTTGTTGTTGGTACTAGCTTTGTTGTACCCATTGTGCTAAAAGCTTCACTATTCTAACAATCACTTTGTCAAACCTTTCCTTAAAGTTGTGAATGGAGGTGGCTTCCACAACTTCTTCTCTTAGTGCATTCCACTTGGTGATCATTCG
This sequence comes from Procambarus clarkii, assembly GCF_040958095.1. Lineage (NCBI taxonomy): Eukaryota > Metazoa > Arthropoda > Malacostraca > Decapoda > Cambaridae > Procambarus > Procambarus clarkii. The sequence goes on along the minus strand of NC_091166.1, from coordinate 45,396,476 downwards.
TATAGAGTATAAGTGTTTCCTTAACCACTGCACTGCGCAAAGCGCCTTTAGGCGCTCAGAGAGTTGTGCTTTTTGTTTTTTAATTTGGCTATATTTTAATGTTTTTTAATGTTTTCATTACTATTTGTGTTTTGAAATGGAAATATTTGACTTTGGAAACATTTTGACATTAAATTTACCTGAACATTTGTAAAAATAACAAAAATATGTCCTTGTCAATTGCACCAAGACGTTTTTGCCGAAAATAGGTGAGCAGTGCAAGGGTTAAATTTCTTTGACTCATTTGTGATCCAGCTTCCATTTGTGTCGTCTTGTCCTACTGTCTTTAAACTTAAAGAAGCTGTCCAGTCCCACTGTGATAGTGGTGGAGACATTACTATGGGGGTATCAGTCCCACTGTGGACTGATATGTCCGACTGGGAGAAACGTTATTTTTTTTATTTTCTTCATAGATGTTCAAGAGATACATTTACAATACTGTACTAACTAGCATATATACATTTTCTTCTGTTGTTCATGGATAGGGTTGAGATCTGTTAAACATATAGTTCAGTGATTGATTGAACAATCAACCATAGAAGGTGATTGTAGTGTTTTTAAAATGCTTACCTAATTACTGTACATACATAAATGCATACATTAATACAAATATTTATGTCTGTCCTACATAAACAGTGTTGGAGGTATGTTCTTTTATACATAATGTGATTCATGTGTGTGTTTACAAAGATGATTGATTGATGAAGATTAAGCCGCTCAAGCGGTGGCACGGGCATGAATAGCCCTTAATTACAAAAGTGAAATGTATTTCTTACTTGCTTATACATACATATACATACATTACAGAAACATACAGAAAGTAGTTATTAAACACCTAACTGTAGAGGATGATTTAAGATTCATTTACAAGATCAAGTTTTAGTTACTTCACATATATTACCTAACTGATGCATTACATAGTCAGTCTTGGGTACATGTCCAGTATATCAAAAAGTGTTCCAGTTTTCAGATAGTATTTACAGAGTTCAGCATATCTCAACCCAGGGGAATGAAAGTCGGTCAATATGGGACATTCTACAATATAATGTTCAAGGGAATTCATGTTTTCTTTTTCACAAATTTGACACATGGTGTATTCGACATTTGAGTTTTGAGAAAGCTGCCAGTTATGTCTATATCCCAGGTGTATTCTGGCCACTATAGCATCATATTTGCAAAGTTCTTGCTCTATTAGTTTCATATTATAAATTATATATAACTGAATAAGTGAATTATATATTAATGTATCTTCATGGTATTCATCATAATGTTAACCACTGTACTGCACAACCCATGATATCATGGGGAATGGGGTGTAATTACCTAAGAGTAAAATGTCAAACCTTTCCTTAAAGTTGTGAATGGAGGTGGCTTCCACAACTTCTTCTCTTAGTGCATTCCACTTGGTGATCATTCGTATAGAGTATAAGCTGCCAGTTATGTCTATATCCCAGGTGTTCTTATAGTAGTGGTGTTATAGGATGTAGTTATAGTGGATGTTATAGTGTAGTTATAGGATGAGAGCTATGTTCATGGTGTCCTGTCTTCCCCGCACTCTTTGTCATATAATGCTTGAAAACTACTGATGGTTTTGGCCTCTACCAACTTCTTGCCTAACTTGTTCCAACTGTTTACCACTTTGTTTGTGAAAGTAATTTTTCTTATATTGCTTCGGCTGTTTGCTTTGTTTAAATCTATGACCTCTTGTTTGTGAAGTTCCATGTCTTAGGAATTCTTCCCTATCAATTTTATCGATTCCCATTACTATTTTGTACGCAGTGATCATATTGCCTCTTTTTTTTCTTCTGCTCTTCTAGTTTTGGTATACTTAATGCCTCTAACTACTCCTCTTAGTTTTTGTCTTAGTTCCAGGAGCCATTTCATTGCATGTCTTTGCACTTTTTCTAGTTTGTTGATGTGCTTCTTAAGATATGGGCACTGCATATTCCAGTGTTAGTCTCACAAAGGTCATGAACACTTTCTTTAATATTTCGCCATCCATGTACTTAAACACTATTCTGAAATTGGAAAGAGTAACATAAGCTCCTTGCATGATGTTCTTTATGTGATCCTCAGGTGATAGTTTTCTATCTAGAACCACTCCTAGATCTGTTTCTATCAGAATTTTTTTTAAAGATTTCTCACATAATTTATAGGTTGTTTGGGGGTCTATGTTCTCCTACTCCACATTCCATAACAGCATTTATTCACATTAAATTCCATTTGCCAAGTGGTGCTCTATACATTTATTTTGTCCAGGTCTTCTTGAAAGGTATGATAATTATCTAAGTTTCTTATCTTCCCTATTATCTTAGCATCATCAGCAAACATGTTCATATAATTCTGTATTCCATCTGGTAGATTGTTTATGTAGACAATTAACATTACCGGTGCAAGAACTGAACCCTGTGGTACTCCACTCGTGACATTTCTCCAGTCTAATACATTTCCTCTGATTACTGCCCTCATTTTTCTGTCGGTTAAAAAATTGGCATTCCATGTTAGAAGCCTACCTGTCACTCATCCAGTATGTTCCAGTTTCTAGAACAATCTCTTATGTGGAACTCTGTCGAAAGCCTTTTTTAGGTCCAGATAGATGGACCTAATCACAGATAAACCCAACCATCTCTTTCCTGTAAAATCTCTGTAGCTTGATCATAGAAACTGAGTAAATTTGTTACACAGATCTTCCAGATTGAAAACCATACTGTCTGTATGTGTTATTATAGTTTTTCTCCAGGTATTCTACCCATTTAGTTTTAATTACTTTTCCAATATTTTGACTATTACACTTGTCAGTGATACAGGTCTATAATTGATGGGGTCTTCCCTGCTGCCATTTTTGTAGATTGGAACAATGTTAACCCATTTCCATACATCTGCTACGACTCCTGTACACAGGGATGCCTGAAAAATCAGTTGAAGTGGAATGGTGAGCTCAGGTGCACATTCTCTTAGACCCCATGGTGAAACTCCATTTGGGCCAACTGCTCTGGTCTTACTTAGCTCCTTGAGTATTTTTTACACTTCGTCTCTAGACACCTCTATGTGCTCTATGTTGTTCTCTGGAATTCTTATTGTGTCTGGTTCTATGAAGATTTAATTTTGTACAAATACACATTGGAACTTTTCGTTTAATTTCTTTTTCATTTTCATTTACTCATTTCCTTTTCATTTTCTGAGAATCTGTTTCCCATTTTCAACCTTTGAATATTATCCTTTATCTGGAATTTGTTGTTGATGAAACTTTAGTCCAGGGGACCTTTGACAAGCTACTGACTTCCTGTCCTCATCGAGGCCACTAGTATTAATGGCCCTCAGATAAATTCAGAGTTGGTTTGTTTCTGTTTTACATTTGCCCACTATCTTTTTCCTCAAAATTTCTTTCTGCCTCTCTCCTCACTGCCGTTTAGTTGTTTTTCGCATCTTTGTATTGCTGGTATGTTTGGGGGTTTGGCCTCTTCTTATATTTTTACAGTTTTACATTTTTGTGTCTTTTCATCTCTAGCCCTCTTGCAATTTCTGTTGAACCAATTCTGTTTCCTAGTTCTGCATCTCTGCTATGGTATAACTTTGTGCCTTTATCATATATTTCACATAACTTGACATACATCTCTTTACTTCCTAGCCTAACAGCAAGTCTTTCCAGTCAAATTCTTTAAAGAAATGTCTAAGTTCCCATAATGTCCTCTCCTGAAATGAGGTTTTTCAACTGCTTCTACCTTCAGTTTGTGCTTCGGAGAAGCTGTGGGATCCTTGTGAGGGCAATAATACTCCAGGTGGCAATTCTTTTGACCACGTTGTGGCACAGTCGACTAAGGCGCATCTGGGATCATCCCGGACGTAGGTTTGAACCCTCTTCACGGCCCTTGTGAATTTATTCATTTTACAGTTATCAAATTTAGGGTATCACAACAAATCACCCCTTTACCTCTGGACTCACTGGTTTCTCCTGGAATGAATTCACAACATACACATGGAAATTTATTCACAGAACGGTAAAAAATTGAACCAAACCACACTTCAACACGATATCAAAATCGTGACTAAAAGTGTGAATACCTCATACACAACCAGGGAATAAATTATAGTGGTCATGCAGACGTACTGTAACCGTCCCTTTCATGTGCGTTTCCTTGACTATGCTTCCCTTACCTGTACAGATGCTATGGGACAACGTCAAGTCGGATGTTGATGTTAAGTCAACAATAGAAACTGGAGCACAAACAATCACAGAGACAGTATTTGAGTACTCACATTAGACCAGCCTTCTCATTCAACCTCTCCTCATACATACAGAAATAAATACTTCAGTTGATCGAAGATCTGCTCAGCACTCTCCACATGTGGTTATAAAAAGACCACATGAAGTAAAATGGTACCAGGTGGTGGGTGGCATCTGGGTTCACTCGCACGGGATGTGTGGGTGGCACAGAAGAGGGGTGTAGCATCACAACGGCAAAATTTGTACAGTCCAACCGGGAGAGTGAGCGGCGCACGGTGTCACTGGCGGTGAAAGTGCGTGAGCTCACGGGATGAACACACGATTTAGGAGACATTAGGTGGTAACCACTTGTTAAAGGTATACAGGGGTGATGATGCAGTTTGGTGGGAATAACACTATGTCCACAGAAGTGTCTAATTCACTTAATTACTTCAGAAGAAATCACAAAACACTGGGAAAACTTTCCTCATTCCCTTCTAGTCAGCTATCGTAGCAATATGTTGACGGGTGACTATGGATGCTGCTGCTGATCACGAATCTTAACAATTCACATAGTGGTACACTCTCTTTCACTTATCTCAAATCCCAATTAATCTTCCACATTCGTTCCAATTGGATTCTGGCAGCAATTCACAGTAGCGGGAATCGGAACAGATTGATGAGATGAATATTAACGCTCTGTTAACGGAGATTGGTACTATTGGCTGATAGTACAATCCTTCATGTTCGAGCAGGGCGAGTCACAGGTACAGAATGGTGTTTGGGTGTCCCGGGCGTCATAACCTGGCGCCCTGCACACTGTCCCCTCTGTTCTTTGAAAGGAGCCAATCAGAGTGTAGGCTGATGGTGCCGCCATGAATCACGTATCTTCCCTGGGTCACGTTGTATCTTCTGACATCACTGGAGAGGCCTCTTGCTTACAAGATCGTTGGAAAAGGTCTTAACCTGTTGTAACACGGGATCGGGTTCCTCTCTCTACTTCTCTTCCTTCTCCCTCTACCCGTATTCTTACTTTTATTTCTAAACCAAGGGACTCCAAAACTTTTAACAAAGCCAACTCCACGCCACGTGGTCCTAAGACGATTGACCGACTTAGGATTCTACAACCAGTATGGCGTGACCTAGGCTCTGAGCAAAACCCTAGAGTCGCCTCTACGCTGCCACCACCAGACCAGTAACACAAGAGCAATGATCGAGGTCTGAATCGATCACGCTAATTAATCACCTAGGGGCTTGATCCCCACTCGATGACCGTGGAAACTTAAGTGTGAAATTAATTACACGGGAATGATTCGATGTTAGAATCGGCGCCCAATCCAACTCTACCTCGTGTGGACCACGTGACCAGGACAAGTTTACACATAAAACACATGGAAATAATGAAATGCAAAATATTAACTAATTTAATTTATTAAAAGAAAACTAAAACAAAATCTAAATATGTTCACTCCCTGTCACTTTAACACTCCCTACTTGACCTGAGTGGCAAATGAGAAGACTATCCCTATAATTAACAATAGCAACTATACCTTGGGCGACCAGCTCTAGGTGTTGGGCTGGTCTTGGGGAGAGGTAAGATGTTTGACCTCTCCCAGCTGCTCCCGTATTCACACTGATTTGTCCTCGTCTGGCCTAGCCCAGACTAGAACATTGTATCCTTCCGCCTAGTCAAAGTTTTACCAAGTTACTAGCCAGGTTTAAGTTATAACAATTAACCTCTGTTGTACTTAATTGATCCAGACTGGTTGAATTATTTTACTGAATTAAATTACAAACATCTAACGGCAGAGCTGTTCCCGATCACAAAAATGGTTATTAAAACTTTGAGAAATAGTAGACCTGTCAACCCCTGATGACCTATGACCGCCGGTCACTCCGCCTTATAAGTTAGATCTGATTCGTGACGTCACTGATGGTGACAAACTCAATAATTAGAATACTCTTGATATTGTATCCAGTACTATTATACAATACAATTTTAATGCAAAATGAATAAAGGCTAATTTTCTCTAAATTACTGAATACTATAGGATGGTTCATTATACGCAGCTATGAACAAAGCGTCGGTTATTTCCACCGCGTATTCCCCTGGGGGTCAGGTCACCATGCGGGCTCAGCTTCCCATTCTCTTTTGTCGATAAACCACTCTGGATAATTCTTACAACAGCCTAGTTTGTTACAACCCCCCCCGCACAAGCACTTAGTAAACCTTGTTAATTTGTTAAAAATCACGAGGTTTAGTATCCAAACCCACAATTCAACTCATGCCATAAACAAAAGCTAACCTAACTAATAAAATTTGACAAATATTTGAGTGTCCAACATCAACATGTTTAAATTCATAAATTTCTCAGCTGTCAACTGACAGCAATCCTCAAACATCAGGAAACATACATCCTATCCTTACTGACCTAGCTAAATAACATGGCCCTACTCTACCATCAAAGACTAGCTATTAAACTCTTGGCTCTTCACTAGCCAAGTCCATGTGTCCTCTAGAGCCGGCCACTCCGTGCTCAAACAAACATTAAAGTTATATCATCAGACTGAACTTTCAGTCATCCGGGAGCGTACTACGGAACTATCAGGTACACATCCGTGTACTAACCACTCCCCATCAATGTCAACCTTGACATGTTAAGGAACACACCTAACGTTTATTACATGTATCTAAAAATAAAAAAAAATTCCTATACTATATCACAGGTTTCAGCTGACTGTACAGCCAAGTGTTCTCACTCACTAGAAGTGTCAATGTTTATATTGGTCCGCCTCTCCTGTGTTCAAACATTCTGAAAAAAATAGCACAACATAATTTTCCATAACCGTTTGTTCTGGGCTGAGACAATTACACAGGGGCTTCGATTTTGATTACTGACCAATTTATAGAGTTAAATTTTCATATATTATACCAGAATTATTATTTTAAATCTGTTTTTCAACATTTAAAAAAAATAGTGATTCTAACTCTGTTTTTCAACATTTAAACAAGAGTGTCCAGATATTCTTTTACACAGATGTTCAGAGCCAACTTTGTTGTTTGTATCAATTGTTCATATTGAGTAATCGAGAAAAAAAAAAAATCGATGCTGCTGGATGCTGAATGTAGTCGCTGACGATGACAGTGTCGATCTTGCTTCTCTCCATGTGTAGACATCAATACCTGGTCCTCTTGTACTCCCATCCAGTACTCCTGAATGACGACAGAGTGTAGTAGAGCGGAGTGCCAAGTGACAGCTGTAGAATACTGTTACTTCGGCCATTAATCTTGCTCTCGACAGTCCACACGCCTTCATATCAATCACAGTTCACACGGCAGTCTTGATGTTAAACTTGACGGCGCAGATGACCACAGCAGAACAGAACTGGATGTACCAACAGTGTCTCTTAGCAGGAGTGGTGTCAGAAGGTCGTAGAGGCGGGTTGCTTGTTTGCAGAACAGGTGAATCTCGTCTTCCATCATTGCTCACGTCATCTCAGGCGTGTCTTGATGTCACCAGGTTACTAGGCCGTAAACACCAACTGTGTATACCCTCGTACCGCCGACTTTAGGCCAAAGGAGACAATTTTGCGACCTTCTATTGGCGAGTCCCGGTACTCTGTAGGGAAACCGTGCCTTCCACCTGTGACCGCCTTACTTCCGCTTTCTTGTTACTTCAGATGACGTAATCATTAATCTTCCGGCGAAATTCTTGAGTACTGCTACGTGCTTTCCATTTCTTGACCTCTCCTCCAACACTGCTGGAATGGCTGCAGTCTTGATGACGCAGCAGGTGGGTATTGGTGATCTCGAGACAGCTACCCCGGCGTTGTATGGCACCTCCGGTGACTGCTATAATGTGGACAGCTCGCTGGCCCTGACAACCTCGTTAGTGACGTGAGGCGTCGGCCGGGTGACTCTTGGACAGTCACTCATCCCCAAAGTAACTGATGTATGGGTTGCTGGGTCTGGTGGGGGGAGGGCTTTGTGTAACGTGCCTCCCCCCTCGGTCTTTACAGACAAGGGTTCACGTGTGGCTGGAACAACTGGGTCGGTGTACCAATCAGACCTGGGAATAGACAGACACAACACAGCGGAAGCATAGATATACTCTGGGTTTGGTGGAGGTGGAACCCAAGAGCACGGTAAAAGTTGCTACCTGAGTTAAGTATAGACATAGTACATCTCATTGCCTTTACAGGAAAATCTAATGAATACTAAATTATACTAACCAAGGAAGTTACTTTACTGTATAGCGCGAGATCTCGTCACCATAGGGTGGCGAGACTGCACCTGACTACTAATGAGCGATGACAGAGGGTCATCCTCATCCTCTGACTCGTCGGTGAAGCCATGAGTCAGCACTGCTGAGTCAGGAACTAGACCCGCTGAAGGCAGTTCTAATTCCTCTCTAGCATGATATTGTTTCAATTTATTTACATGAATTGTCCTTTCCACCTGGTCCTCGAACACTCCTTTTATAACAAGATTAACCGGCCCCGCCCTTTTAATTACTCTATATGGTCCTCGCCACCTCGGAGCTAGTTTCCTGCTCTGATTGGTGGGTGCAGCCTCATTCACTCTCAATACGAGGCTTCCTTCCGTCAACTCAAGAGGGCGCACTTTCTTGTCATAAAAATGAGCATACCGAGTCCGTGCCTTCTTGGACGCTTCAGCTGCAATATTCCATGCATTTCTCATTTTACCAAGGACCTCTGAAGGATAGTCCTCCCCGTATGCAACATTATGTCTGTTAAGCAGACCTGAGGGGAAATTGCATGAATTACCAGTAAACAAATGAAGTGGTTGGGTGTTAATTGATTGGTGGATGGCAGTATTCAAGGCGAACTGAACATAGGGTAGGTGTTCATCCCAGGTGTTTGCATCATGTTCAGCAAGGATTGCAAGCATATCCTTGACTGAACGATTAGTCCGTTCCGTCATTCCGTTTGCTTGTGGGTGGTAGGCCGTTGTAAAAGCCGAAGTTGTCTCTAAATCTTACAAACTTCTCTAAATATATTCCCATTGAATTCTTGACCCCGGTCAGAGACTAAAACTTTAGGAGGTCCGAATACAGTAACGAACCTACGCAAGAACGCAGATTTGTCATGTGGAAAACTCGTCTTGTAAAACAACAACAAAACTGTCATCAGAGGTGTCCGAGAACCAGCGGGAACGCTCGTTAATCAAGGGAAAGCTCGTCAGTCAAGACATAATTTCAGCGAGTGGCTTGTTCGTTACTCGAAATGCTCGTAACTGGAGCTGCTCATCATTCGAGGTTCCACTGTAATTATAATGGGTGTAATTCCTTTATCAAAATTGCCACAGTGGTCACCATGCTATTTCCTGACAGCTGGTGTCATCTACTGTCCAATGATACCCAACAATGTACCCCTACGGTACATATTAACTGAGTTAGCTTTGGTGCACTCTCTCTGTGCACTCATGTGAGAAAGCACAATGTGGTGTGCATTCACTACCACACATCTGTAAGCTAGCTGGTATTCCAGTCTCTCAAATAAAAAGTGTTAATTACTAAACGGAACCTCTGGAGATGGTATAAATCCATGATGAACATCATGGATTATGAGATATATAAAAGGGCATTCAATTCAGCTACCCAGGAAATCACATTAGCCAAAATAAACTACAAAAGAAAACTTGCTCAAAATATGAAGGAAGATTCAAAATCATTCTATGCTTACAAATAAGAAGTAAAACCAAAACAAAGGACTCTGTAGGACCCCTAAAAGACAAGTTATACTGGATGATAAAAAGGGCAGCAAACACACTGAATGAATACTTTACATCAGTGCTCATACTAGAAGGATTGAACGACATCCCATCACCCACACAAATGTTTGAAGGAGGTGAAGAGAATGAATTAAGTGATATACCCATTACATGCAACACAATTAGGAAGAGCATTGACAAACTAAAAGACTTAAAAGTCCCTGGTGTCGATGGATTTCAATCTAAAGTCATAAAGGAACTGGCAAGTGCACTATGCATACCACTGAAACTCCTTTTCAGAAAATCCCTGGACCAAGGGATAATTTCCCTGGATTGGAAATATGCAAATGTTACCCCTATTTTCAAAAAAGACAGAAAGAGTTCGGCAGAAAACTACCGTCCGATCAGCTTGATATCACACATCTGCAAGCTCATGGAGAGAATCCTAAGGGAGGTAATCATACAACATCTCACAGAGAACAATCTTATAAAATCAGTGCAACATGGGTTTGTTAAAAATAGATCCTGCCTTACTAACCTGCTCACATTTGTGGAAATGGTAACCAGCTATCCAAACAAAGGACTTCCAGTAGATGTAGCTAACATGGACTTTGCTAAATCTTTGACTAGGTACCACATGAGAGACTGGCAAGGTAATTACTGGCACATGGAATAATGGGAGAATACTGGAATGGATAAAACAATGGTCAAAACATAGAAAACAAAGGGTCGTGCTAATGGGAATGAATCTGACTGGGAAGATGTGCTAAGTGGGGTGCCACAGGGGTCTATTTGGAGGCCAAACCCATTTTGTCATATACTGTACATCAATGACATGGAGGGGAATATTACAAACCACATCATCAAATTTGCAGATGACACTAAGATCTATGGTAAAGTTGAAGTGAAAGTGATATTGAGACCATACAAAGAGATACATGAACTCCTCAAATGGTCAGATGACTGGCAAATGCTTTTTAATGTTGATAAATGCAAGACCTTACATGTGGGGCATAACAATGTCACAACTACCAAATTGACAGCACCCCCTTACAACATTGGTGTCTTTATTCCAATAATCTTGGATGATGTGTTTAAATGAATGTTTCATACATTGGGCAAGACATGCATTTCAGGTTCAGTGGTGTCTTTCTAATGCTGCATACATGAATATTTGATGTGTGTGGGAACCGACCTGTGAGATTTATATTTATATGAATTTATATTTACGTTAATTTATATATTTCGATAGCAATTTGTATGATGTTAAGTGGACTGTATTTCTGCAATAATCTCACAATCGATCCTTACACATTAGGGGGGGTTTATATTAAATTTATATATATGCAGCCAATCAAACTACAATATTAACTATATATATTAGTATACATTGAGGAGGTTCCTTATCTTATTGTACAGCAGGCTCAGTCCACCAGGTATAACTAGGATGTAGACACCAAATTATCCTCGTTTGAGGCTAGCTTCCATCACCCTGATAACTGATATACCAAGTCTTCTTGCTTCCTCTTGTTCCTGTCAAAGGGGAATCCTAATATATGACAGCTATATCAGAGAAAACACTGTATAATAGATAAGATAAGGACCAAGACTTAATTACCTTTATTGAGTCGATCATTTGTGTTCTAACCGGCTCGCCCTATATCTACTAACATTAATGGCCAGAAATGATTAGATAAACGGGTTTCGGAAAGACACTCTCCCTGTGGTTGTTCACAGCGTGTTGATGATGGCAGAACACTACTCTGATCTCCATAACACTTCATCCAAGAGAAATTATAGGAGCTGAATTTGCTCCACGACTCTGGTCTAACAAACAATGGCTGACCACTTCCTCACGACTGACGCTACTGGCTATCCTTGTCCAATGTCAATAAGTGATAGAAGGGTCACCATTTACTTTATTTTGATACTGATAATTAATACTGAAGTTAATTTATATGTAATGTTTTTTATGATGGTCAATGAGGGTCAATGATATCCCGTTCTCTATTGACGAAAAATTCCACTACAAGCTACATTTTCTATGGGTAACTTGTTTATACAACAGCAGCAATATTATCTGCCTGTTGAATTGATATTATTAAATGGTGTCGGGTTTTCCGACAATATGCCCTCTTTTCAATAAATTTGGCCTGCATTTCTGTTCTTTTCCAGAATGACATGGTCCATGAGCATCTCATTAAAATATTCTGTAAAATAATCACTTTCACAGATATCTTCACACATATATGAGAAAATGTCTAACACCTACATCTGTATCATCAAATGTAGATATTTGTGGAACAAAGTCATCACCATCATCCCACAGGAGTACACTAATGCTGTTTGTGGCACCACCACCACCACCAACCCCACCATGAGCATGAATCCAACCTCCAACAAAATTATGTTGGCTGATTAAGCTTGTCTAATATACACAGTATACACAGGACAGGCACAAAGAATTGGATTTGACACTGATTTTCCGTCAGTTTCCCATGCAACATCACACAGTGTCATTTTGCAGGGAGAGATGCTGATACAGCAGGACCTCTGCATAGTGACACCAGGGGAAACCCACTAACACTAGTAAGGGGAGCGAGTGTAACTAGCAGAGTCTTATGTCAGGAATGAGCTGGTTAGGGATTTAAACCCAAAACAGGGCTCTGGTTGTTGCACTATAATGTTACTTGCATACAGGCAGACAGAGTCCCAAATCACTCCATGATAAAACAACAGCTGACCTTGGCAGCCACACTCCCACTACTTTTGGTCAACCAGCAATGGACACTGGAGTGCTTGAAATTTACCTAGGTGATCACCCTGTATGCATCTTGATCTTGGAGAGGGGTTCAGATTCACTTATTAAGGGTTGCGGCTCCAAAACTGGCCTCGTTGTCTTGTGTACACACCCTACTCGAGCCGCCATGACTCTCCACTCTCTCCTTGTTTGGAATGACTTCAGCCTACCTGGTGACCACCGAACTAACCTTTTTGACATTTGTTCTGTTTTTAATTTTTTTTTATTTTTTTTTTTATTTTCATTTTTTTATTTAAGAAACATGGAGCAGCCTACCTGCTGAACACCGAGCGAACCTTTTTGACATTTGTTGTATTTTAAAAAAAATATTTTTTTTTCTACAAAAAAGTCATTGCTTTGCAACATCTCAGCAGTCACCCCTTTATGTCCCAGCATCATTAGCATCTTTAACCCTTAACATGCTCGGGGTCTAATATCCTGCCATCCGCACAGGCGCATGTCATTTTGAAAAAAAAAAAATTTTTTTTTTTTGCTAATCTGTTAAGTTCTGTTCACTGATCACGGGAAAAATAAAAAAAAATTCTATTGTACTTACTTTTGTTGCAATAGAGCCGAGAAGCACAGTGATGAGAACATAAAGGTATAGTGCTCCTGAAAAATAGGTGAGATAACAGGAAAGTGCTAAGGGAAGTGAAAAATCGGATGAGAAAAAGTTGCCCTAGTGTTTACAGTGCAGAGAAGAACATTCAAGATGGCCACTGGCAAGGGGAAAAACAAAACAGAGCTTGATTTTGAGGGATTCAATGAAGAAAGCATTGATATTAGTAGTCTACATAACAAGTTGGTAAATTTAGATACTATAGTGAACTCTCATGTAGAAATAATTAGTAAATTGAAAGAAAGTAATGACCATTTGAATAGCAAAGTTTTATGTCTTGAGGGTTTAGTGAAAGACTTGCGCAAGGATAAGAATCAATTGGAAACAAATTGCAAAGCCATGGAAGAAGAAAATAAACTCTTAAAAATAGCTTTGGAAGAAGTTAAAGTAAATTTAAACATAAATGACTACAATAGGTTAGGCAAGGAAATTCAACAGGAGAAACAGCTTTTGTCAGCACAGATGGAGGAAGTTACACAGGGAATAGAACAGTGCAAGAAAGATATGCAACTCACTTATGCACAAGTGGCCAAGGAGAAGGAAAAAATAGAAGAAGCAGTAAAGGAAGTCAAACACTGCAGCAACCAAGATAAAACAAACATTAGGCTAGAAGTGAGGAAAGAATTGGCATCTAACCCGAAGTTGGTGCAAAACACAGTTAATCGGAGTAAGTCCCTGATCATTTTTGGCTGCAAAGAAAAGGCGATAACATCTAGGTCAGAAAGAGCTGTAGAAGAAGCTAAAGTAGTAGATAAAATTGTTGGCCTCGTGGAAGGTCTTACAAACAGAGAGAATGTGTGCGACTACAGGAGAATAGGCAGGTACGTAAAAGGGAAAGATCGACCTTTGAGGATCACCCTAAACGGTGCCAAACAGATGGAAGAAGTACTAAGGAATGCTAGAAAATTGCAAAGGGATGAGGATGGGAAAGGGTGGTCGTTAAGACGAGATCTTTCAACAGAAGATAGAGAGAAGCTGAAACTGAACCTCGCCGAGGCAAAACATTTAAATGAGAGCAGGAATGAAGAAGAAATAAATTCTTTTTTCTACAAAGTGATAGGGGTAGGCAAACCAGTAAAGTGGTACATAAAGGCAAACCAACAAAATCAATAGAGAGAGGGGGAGTGAAGAATAAGGAGAGGGGGATCAAGTTCCTGAAGATTGCATACACCAACATAGATGGAGTAAGATCGAAGATACTGGAGTTAAGTGATGTAATACAGCTGCAGACACCAGACATTGTTGCACTCACGGAGACAAAACTTGAAGATGTAATTTTAAATGAGGTCATATTCCCAAGGGGCTACTCAATTTGGAGACGGGACAGAAAAATTAGGAAAGGCGGTGGCGTTGCTGTGCTGGTAAAAGAACACCTAAAGGTGAAGGAAATAATGACTGCCAATCCACAAGAAGTTGACATAATAGCACTAGAGATCTGCTATGAGGATGATAAACTAATGATGATAAATGCATATAGTCCACCGCCAAGCAGCACATGGTCAAAGGAGGAGCTAGATAGTAAACGTGAAGGTCTTATAACAATAATGAGAGAGATTATAGCGAGAGCGGATAACGATAGATCACGACTGTTGATAGTCGGTGACTTCAACTTGAAATCCATAGACTGGGAAGCATATGAAGCTAAAACAGAAGATTTTTGGACCTGTAAATTTGTAGACCTCATCCTGGAAACATTCTTGTATCAACATGTTAAACAAGCTACGAGGATGAGGGAAGGGGACGTTCCCTCCATGCTAGATTTGATATTTACCAGGAAGGAGGAAGAGATATTTGACATTCAGTACCTTCCTCCCTTGAGTAAAAGTGACCATGTCTTTTTGGGAATAAAGTATGCAATGCGTTATAAGCTGGAAGAAAATAAGGAGGTTGAAGCAGTTGAAAAACCAGACTTCAGGAGAGGACATTATGGTGACCTTAGAAATTTTTTTAGTGAGTATAATTGGACAGACTTGATGCTAGGCAAGGAAGTGAATGAGATGTATGGCAAGTTTTGTGAAATATATGATAAAGGCACAAAAAAATTTATACCAAAACAGAGATGCAGAACTAGGAAACAGGATTGGTTCAATAAAAATTGCGAGAGGGCTAGAGACCGAAAGACACAAAAATGGAATCAATACAGGAAGAGGCCGAACCCCCAAACATACCAGCGATACAAAGATGCGAGAAACAACTACACGGCAGTGAGGAGAGAGGCAGAAAGAAATTTTGAAAAAGGGATTGCGGACAAATGTAAAACAGAACCAGGTCTATTCTATAAATTCATAAACAACAAATTGCAGGTAAAGGATAATATTCAGAGGTTGAAAATGGGAAATAGATTCACGGAAGATGAAAAGGAAATGTGTGAAACACTAAACGAAAAGTTCCAAAGTGTGTTTGTACAAAATGAAATCTTTAGGGAACCAGATACAATAAGAATTCCAGAGAACAACATAGAACACATAGAGGTGTCTAGAGACGAAGTGGAAAAAATGCTCAAGGAGCTCGGTAAGAACAAAGCAGCTGGCCCAGATGGCGTTTAACCATGGGTTCTGAGAGAATGTGCATCTGAGCTCAGCATTCCACTTCACCTGATCTTTCAGGCATCCCTGTGTACAGGAATCGTAGCAGACGGGTGGAAACAGGCTAACATAGTTCCAATCTACAAAAGTGGCAGCAGGGAAGACCCCTCAATTATAGACCTGTATCATTGACAAGTGTAATAGTGAAAGTATTGGAAAAACTAATCAAAACTAAATGGGTAGAACACCTAGAGAGAAATGATATAATATCAGACAGACAGTATGGTTTTCGATCTGGAAGATCCTGTGTATCGAATTTACTCAGTTTCTATGATCGAGCCTCAGAGATATTACAGGAAAGAGATGGTTGGGTTGACTGCATCTATCTGGACCTAAAAAAGGCTTTCGACAGAGTTCCACATAAGAGGTTGTTCTGGAAACTGGAAAATATTGGAGGGGTGACAGGTAAGCTTCTATCATGGATGAAAAATTTTCTGACTGATAGAAAAATGAGGGCAGTAATCAGAGGCAATGTATCGGAATGGAGAAATGTCACAAGTGGAGTACCACAGGGTTCAGTTCTTGCACCAGTGATGTTTATTGTGTACATAAATGATCTACCAGTTGGTATACAGAATTATATGAACATGTTTGCTGATGATGCTAAGATAATAGGAAGGATAAGAAATTTAGATGACTGTCATGCCCTTCAAGAAGACCTGGACAAAATAAGTATATGGAGCACCACTTGGCAAATGGAATTTAATGTTAATAAATGTCATGTTATGGAATGTGGAATAGGAGAACATAGACCCCACACAACCTATATATTATGTGAGAAATCTTTAAAGAATTCAGATAAAGAAAGAGATCTAGGAGTGGTTCTAGATAGAAAACTATCACCTGAGGACCACATAAAGAATATTGTGCAAGGAGCCTATGCTATGCTTTCTAACTTCAGAATTGCATTTAAATACATGGATGGCGATATACTAAAGAAATTGTTCATGACTTTTGTTAGGCCAAAGCTAGAATATGCAGCTGTTGTGTGGTGCCCATATCTTAAGAAGCACATCAACAAACTGGAAAAGGTGCAAAGACATGCTACTAAGTGGCTCCCAGAACTGAAGGGCAAGAGCTACGAGGAGAGGTTAGAAGCATTAAATATGCCAAAACTAGAAGACAGAAGAAAAAGAGGTGATATGATCACTACATACAAAATAGTAACAGGAATTGATAAAATCGACAGGGAAGACTTTCTGAGACCTGGAATTTCAAGAACAAGAGGTCATAGATTTAAACTAGCTAAACACAGATGCCGAAGAAATATAAGAAAATTCACCTTCGCAAATAGAGTGGTAGACGGTTGGAACAAGTTAAGTGAGAAGGTGGTGGAGGCCAAGACCGTCAGTAGTTTCAAAGCGTTATATGACAAAGAGTGCTGGGAAGACGGGACACCACGAGCGTAGCTCTCATCCTGTAACTACACTTAGGTAATTACAATCTGCATGTTCGCTCATGCAGTACACGCCCGGGAGGTGTTGCGCGCGGTCCTCAAACAGCCAGAGTTGCCACAAATATATTTTCGCGCTATTTATTTACAATGTCTAAGCACATTTTATCTAATTTTTTTTCACTAATTGTGTTTCAAATACTGTTTGAACATATTTTGTATCAATAATTGTTGCATATTTGAGTATACACAGGCGCACACAAATGTTTTCAATTACGGCAATATAATATGTCATTACAGTCTATTATATTGTATGTTCTGCTTATATTTGTATATATTTACACACACGCACACGCTATCTGCTTATATGTTTACATATTTACACACTCGCACACGCTATACACACTTTGAAGCACACTTAGAAGATTTCTAGACTGTGGTAGTCATTGAAGCAGTCGACAGCACATAATGGGATACCACACGTTTCACACCATGTTTGCACAAGCTTCCGTTTCTTGTCTCTACGTGTCGTTGTTTTACACACCAAGCAATCACGTTGGGCTATTGCACGCTTCACACCAGGTGGCAAATACTTAAGTTTGTGTGCTAGGAAGCCTTCAGTGTGAGCGAGGCGTGGAGTACCAGCATGCTGCTACAGTGGGTTTATGATGGGCCGCTGAATACCTGGGACATCTTTTGCAAACTTTCCTAATAACTGTATTGCAGCATCAAATACAAAGTCACGGAAAGTGGGCTTACGTCCAGTTCTCACAAGGTACATGTTGAAACAGTTCAGCATGCTTATGTCCACAAGATGGAAGAACACTTTTTTCGTCCACCTACATGTCTTCCGCACACACTCTGCAGTGCCAATCATCATGTCTGATTTATCAATCAACCGCATGTTGATATTATAGTCTAAAACACAGTCTGGCTTATATAGTGGTGCGTTTGTTTTATGGCTCACTTTCCCACTGTTCACCATTGTTCCATCATGAATTGTTGTCAACAAGTTCACCTCTCTTTTTGTCTTTCCACCGAACTGACAGAATGTTATCACTTTTCCTTCTCTGACTGCAATGTCGTTGTCAAACACAGGCATTTCCCTTCGTTGTGGCTTTACTGTACCAACCAATCCGGTTCTATTTTCTAGCAAGAACCGAGCTAGCAAGGGACTTGTATAGTAATTATCTGTGTATAAAATGTGTCCCTTGTTCATCCACGGAGCCATGATGGTCTTCACTACACTCCCCGAGAATCCATGTTCGGCGTTACCGGGAATGTCTACATCACTAGCCGAGTACAGAATCATGTGTAACACGTATCCTGTCTCACAATCACAAAGAACAAAAAAATTCAGGCCAAATCGGTTTCGTTTTGAGGGAATGTACTGTTTGAATGGAACACGTCCCTTGAAAAGTATGAGAGATTCATCAACCACCAGCTTCTGTGCTGGTACGTAAAAATCTCTGAATTTTCCAATAACATCGTTCATGTAGTGCCTCACTCGCCACAGTCTATCATCAGGTGTTCGGTCCTGAACACTTCCAAAATGTAGACACCTGAGGAGTATCTGAAACCTGTCTCGTGACATATATTTCCCGAATAAAGGTGTTGGTATTGTCTTGTCCTTGCTCCAATAGTCATTTATTGCATGTTTGTG
The DNA here is from genome assembly GCF_040958095.1 of Procambarus clarkii. NCBI lineage: Eukaryota > Metazoa > Arthropoda > Malacostraca > Decapoda > Cambaridae > Procambarus > Procambarus clarkii. Next base: position 45,377,439 of record NC_091166.1, on the reverse strand, counting down.
ACAGTGCTTCATCAACAAACAGAGTGCCAAAAACACATACATTTCCGCCACTGTGGTATTTTTCCAACGCTGCAGTCGTGAAAATTCTGTGATTTCCCTCTCAATCAGGTAAGCAGCATGCAGGTTCGTTTGGTGTACAATGTATTCCATGAGTGGTTCATCATAGAATGCTGTAAAATATTCCATCTCAGCCATGTCCTCACCTTGATTAGGGAAAAGGTTTGTAATCCCTACATCATTATCGTCAAAGTGAGGAATATTAGGAATAAAATCGTCACCATCACTCCACTCAAGTACACCAGGCGTCCTGCGAGATGCAGAGGAAAGACGGCGAGGAAGCGATGCATACCGGCGACCAGGAGCTGAATACCGTCTGCGAGAAGCACGGCGGCTACGTGCACGTGAGGTGGGTGCACGTGAGGTGGGTGCACGTGAGGTGGATGCACGTGAACACGAGGGTCTTGGTCCCTCATGTGGTGCCATGCGGTGGCGCTTGGCCGGGCGAGATGCTGCTGACGCGACAATTTCTCGCCCAGTTACACCACTGGTACCAGCCACAGGCTCAATAAAACTTTGATCTGAGTCACTAAACCCAGAAAAGGAGTCACCTCCCTCTGACTCGTCACCCTCAAACAGAAAATATCCACAGGAACTGTGAGGTCGTGGTAGAATTGGGGTAGAAACTGGGCGAGGAGGCATCGGTGAGCATATAGGCCTCGCCATGGCATGGCGGTCATTCTCACTTTCACTGCTGCTGCTACTATCACCCGACAACTGTGTATAATCCTCATCGTTGTCTGAATCGTCAAACACACTTTCTTCACCTTCAGAGAATAATTCGTGGGGTATTTGCTCTGGGGTGAGGGACTTAGTGGTGCGTGCCCGTGAGGCGTTTGACCGTGCGCTCGCCATGGTGACTCTCGCTAAACTGAGGCCTCCCATGCCTTCGGATCGTGAGCGGGAATTTTTTTCAAAATGGCCGCTGTTTACTAGAGCCCCTGGGCAGCGTATGGGACCCCCAGCTACACCGCGGGCCATTCAAATCGTGCGCGGTACCCATACACTTCATATGAAGTGAAGCGCAGTTGACTGGTAAAACGATTTACACTTCATATGAAGTGATGCGCACTTTAAGGGTTAAACAAAAACAACATAATTTATTTGTATTGTCGGAGGCATTTGAGAATGTGCAAGAAGCAGCGCGACCCCACCATGTGGTGTCATCGTTATTCAAACGAGCGGTCACCATATGAGACGAATTGTCGGCGATCTGTCAGTCGTTACCCAAAATGTTCGCCATTTGAGGCGATCGTTATTCGAGGTACTACTGTATATATTATCTGATACTCCTTCAAAGGATACCTGATCAACCAGGCTGTGATTCTTATGTCAGGCTGCAAGCAACTGCATCGCACAGCCTGGTTGATCAAACCACCAACTAGGAGGGCTTGTCAGAGACTGGGCCGTGGGAACACTGATCCCAAAAATCGTCAACAGGTAGGCACCTCGTCTCCTTTCCAGGAAATACATTTTGAGAGCTTTGAAAAGGTCCCAATAATTTAGGTGCTTTATCGTGTTTTGCCATATATGTTCTCTGTATTTCCTCTTTTCAGAAATCTCTCCTGCTATGATAGGGTAAGTGAGTAATGAGTAGTACTCAAGGTGGGACAACACCAGTGATTTCAATAATACAGTATTAAAATTGTGGTTGGATCCCTGGATTTGAATGTTCTCATAATCCATCCAATCATTTTTCTGGCTGACACTTTATTTGCTTGGTTATGGTCAATAAACTTTGGGTCATCAGGTATCATAATTTCCAGATCCTTTACATGTTTTTTCTTCTATTATTTGATCTGATTGTGCCTCGTTTCCTGTACAGTATTTCATTTTTCATTTCGTGTTTAGTTTGTATATTTGGGTTGTAGTGTTAATTATATTATTACTATAATAATAATTATTATAGTAATTGTTGTAATTAATAATTAATACTCTTCCTTCTGCTGGGTCATGAAGGAAATCGGCCTCGGGTGAAAAGAGGCTGTGACGATCTCCATTTCGAACCGTAGGTGAGGGGCTCAGACATCCACCTACAGGGGCTCGTGCGGCCCGAGCTCTGCTTCAGGAGGCTGGGGTGATTCTTGCCCATGCTGTGGTAGTTCTTCTCTGGCCCCGACCATGGCAGTCTCTGGGTTTGGAGTCCCTATGCCTTCTTTTACCAACTTCGAAGTAAACTCCGGAGCTGGAGCCCCTAGGGCAGTTTGTTGGTACCTTCAACCTCATTCTGACAGTTACTGTGATTGCGCTGAAACTAATCGTATTGGCATTTGCCTTTCCATTGGAGACTTTTGGCGCTGTGGAGGGGGGGGGGAGCTGCTGCATAGGTGACAGCTTCTCCCCCTCATATCAACCTACCCTGGCTTTATGCTCTGGAGAGGCCACTCCAGGCTGACAACCAGAGTGCAAATCCATAGTCTCCTGTGACTGATGGATGCCTGCTACAGTGTTAAGACAGGTATTCTGTTAAAGGGATTTTCTGGTGTTTAAGGTTCTTTTAATTGTGTCATTGAGGAAAGTTGTATTATTACCCAAGTGTAGTTACAGGATGACAGCTACGCTCATGGTGTCCCATCTTCCTAGCACTCTTTGTCAAATAATGCTTTGAAACTATTGATGGTTTTGGCCTCCACCACTTTCTCGCTTAACTTGTTCTAACTGTCAACCACTCTGCTTGTGAAAGTGAATTTTCTTATATTTCTTTGTTTAGTAGTTTTGTTTAGTTAGTTTAAATCTATGACCTCTTGTTCTTGAAGTTCCAGGTCTCAGGAATTCTACCCTATCAATTTTGTTGATTCCTTTTACTATTTTGTATGTATGATCATATTGCCTCTTTTTCTTCTATCTTCTAATTTTGGCAGAGTTAATGCCTCTAACCTCTTCTCATAGTTCTTGTCTTTCAGTTTTGCTAACTCTTTAGTTGCATGTCTTTGCTCCTTCTCCAGTTTGTTGATGTGCTTCTTAAGATATGGGCACCATACAATCACTGCATATTCCAGCTTTGATCTCACAAAAGTCTTGAACAATTTCTTTAGTATTTCACTATCCATGTATTTAAAAGCATTTCTGAAATTGGAAAATGTAGCATAGGCTCCTCACACAATGTAGTTTATGTGGTCCTCAGGTGATAGTTTTTTTTTTATCTAGAACACCCTCTGGACACACAGAGATCTCACTAACGTGATGCATCACGTTAGTGGGATCTCTGTGTGAACTGTGTGAACAAATATGGATTTGTTCACCCTCTAGATATCTTTCTTTATCAGAATGTTTTAAAGCTTTTGTTACATAATTTGTAGGTTGTGTGTGGTCTGTTTTCCTCTATTCCACATTTCATAACATGGTATTTCTGGGGGAGCCCCGTCGGCTCCCCGGAGCTATCCCAGGCTGATATGCTAATGTCAGACTTTGGCATCAGTCATGTGTATGGAGTTCTTAGGCCTACCGGGGACCACGGCCAGAACCGGGCCCCCTCAGAGAGGCAAGGGGAGCAATGGCCTATAGAAGCCCCCGTGTAGTTGGAAGCATTCTATGTCTGCCATCGACCGGAACAGGCACCCAGAAAGGTAAGCGCCCCAAAACAAACCCCTATTCTGGTTAAAATTGCTACCTAATACCGAACTAGTGGATAGAACTCCCCAACCGAAAACAAGCAAATTAGTGTGACGTCACACACTGCCGCGCCGCTGTCTGCGCAGCTCCCCCCTCCCCGGAGGGGAAGGGGAGCCCCAGACCCCCCGCGCCGGCTACCCACACCTCAGTTCTTGAGGCTGATGCTATAGGCGATGGTCGTGTGCTCTGGCTCCGGTGTCGCTACTGCACTGTGCTTTGAGTGTGTGTGTTAGTTTTGGGGGTGCATCATGTTTTGTGTCTCGGTTGCGGCGCTTCGCCGTTATTTGCGCGCCACAGCTTCTGTGTCCGGGGACGCGCTGTGGGTTGATCCGGTTTCCCTTCTTCCCTGTTCGCGGGTTCGGGTCTCTCAGGTCGTCCGCAGGGTTATTAGGTCTAGCCAGCCTGCGGTCTATCCCCGTGCCCATGACGTTCGTAAGTTCGCGGCTCTTGCTGCCGTCTTTGGGAATATGTCTTGGTCTGATATTCGGGCGCGGGGATTTTGGCGGTCGAACAGGGTCCTGGCTGCTCGTTACCTTGTGAATGTCCCTGGCCCTCGTCGGGCCTGTGTTGCTTTGGGTCGGCGGTTGCAGCCAGTTGTCTCGGCTTCGAGTTGAGGGGTGAGCGACGACCGCCTCCCGGGTAAGTCCCTCTTTTTCTGTCTGTGGGTAGTTAGCTCCGGGGAGCCGACGGGGCTCCCCCCAGAAAACCAGCGTTGAATGTAATGAAACGCCATTTTCTGGGCGAGTCCCGGAGGCTCCCCGGCATCCCTCCCTCCCTCCGGTCGGCGGTTTTTTCGCGTTTTTGACATCCAGCCTCAAGAACTGAGGTGTGGGTAGCCGGCGCGGGGGGTCTGGGGCTCCCCCTTCCCCCTCCCGGGGAGGGGGGAGCTGCGCAGACAGCGGCGCGGCAGTGTGTGACGTCACACTAATTTGCTCGTTTTCGGTTGGGGAGTTCTATCCACTAGTTCGGTATTAGGTAGCAATTTTAACCAGAATAGGGGTTTGTTTTGGGGCGCTTACCTTTCTGGGTGCCTGTTCCGGTCGATGGCAGACATAGAATGCTTCCAACTACACGGGGGCTTCTATAGGCCATTGCTCCCCTTGCCTCTCTGAGGGGGCCCGGTTCTGGCCGTGGTCCCCGGTAGGCCTAAGAACTCCATACACATGACTGATGCCAAAGTCTGACATTAGCATATCAGCCTGGGATAGCTCCGGGGAGCCTCCGGGACTCACCCAGAAAATGGCGTTTCATTACATTCAACGCTGGTTTTATTCACATTAAATTCCATTTGCCAAGTGGTGCTTCATACACTTATTTTATCTAGTTCTTCTTGAAGGGCATGCCAGTCATCTACATTATTTATCTTCCCTAGTACAGTGGCACTTCAATTAACGAGTTTAATCCGACCGGCACCGAGCTCATCATGTGGAAAACTCGTCTTGTGAAACAACAACAAAACTGTCATCTGAGGTCTCCGAGAACCAGCAGGAATGCTCGTTAATCGAGGGAAAGCTCATCAGTTGAGACATATTTTCTGCGAGTGGCTTGCTCGTTACTCGAAATGCTCGTAACTGGAGCTGCTCTTCACTCTAGGTTCCACTGTATCTTAGCATCATCAGCAAATATGTTCATATAATTCTGTATTCCTTCTGGAGGTCATTTATATGGACAATGAACATTACCTGTGCAAGAACTGAACCCGGTAGACCACTCTTGACATTTCTCCAGTTAAATACATTGCCTCTGATTACTGCCCTTATTTTTCTGTCAGTTAATGTTAGAAGCCTCCCTGTCACTCTTCCAGTATGTTCCAGTTTCCAGAACAACCTCTTATGTGGAACTCTGTCAAAAGCCTTTTTATTTTTTTTAAGTCCAGATAGATGCAATCAACCCAACCATCTCTTTCCTGTAAAATCGATGTGGCTCTATTATAGAAACTAAGTAAATTCGCTACTCAGGATCTTCCAGATTGAAAATCATACTGTCTGTCTGTCATTATATAATTTTTCTCCAGGTGTTCTACCCATTTTCTACCCAGGTGTTCTAATATTTTGACTATTACACTTGTCAATGATTCAGGTATAAAATTAAAGAGATCTTCCCTGCTGCACTTTTGTAGATTGGAACTAAGTTAGCATTTTTCCACACATATGCTATGACTCCTATGTACATGGATTCCTAAAAAATTAATTGAAGTGGAATTCTGAGCTTAGGTATGCATTCTCTTAGAAACCAAGGTGAAACTCCATCTGGGCCAATTGCTTTGTTCTTACTTTGCTCCTTGAGCAATTTTTTCACTTCGTCTCTAGACACCTCTCTGTGCTCTGTTGTTCTTTGGAAGTATTGTGTCTGTACACAATTAAATCACATTAACGTGATGTAAGAATGAGAAAATCAGTAAGAGCCATGAGGAGGATTCAAACCTGCTCACTTGGTACTCCCAAGCTAACTCCCTAGACCACCATGTCACAACATGGTCAAAATCAATGCAGCCTGGGATTCCACTGAACTCCCAAGAATTCCTGAGGCACTACAGTTGAAGCTCAATCAGTAATTTTTTCTTACTGAGTCTGGTTTTCTGAAGCTTTCATTTTGCACACACTTTGGAACTGTTTGTTTAACCACCGTACTGTGCCGAGTTTATTGTGAATTCCCC